>NC_084591.1:38868384-39163384 GCF_033807715.1 Cololabis saira | reverse complement strand
ATAAACAGTGATTCTTCTTGTATTTAAAGAGAGAAAATTATAAACAGAGTTCAAATAGCATGTAAAAGATTTTATGACACAAAACACGATGATAGGCCAAGACTAAAGTAGGAACACACAGAATTAAAAATGAAGCACTCCATCAACAGCCTTCCAGATTTCTTCTTTCCTCTGCACAAGATGCGAAGAGGGCAAAACAAGCATTGTTTATTACAATATGACGTACATTTATGTAAGTACAGCCTGGGAGAGTGTGTAGCTATTTGAGATCATTCAACCATTATGTCAGCAGAGAGAGGAACTTCCATCTCAGGGATGTGATTAGCCCAGTGTCTGACGAGGACACAGGAAAGCATCAACCCAGCCGTAACTAAAAAGGCTGGAGCGGAACAATGGCAGGCCAAACATATGAGCTCAGCGAGGGACATGGCCAAATTATTGCCGCCTCACACTTGCTGTTTGAATACATTGAGCAACTGGTCTCTGTTTAGACAAATCATCCTCCAACAAGACAAAGTCAGCAAGGAACAGGTTCCAGCTGGGAATGAGGACAGTCAGGAGAAGAAAAAAACAAAGCTGCCCAAGCAAAGAGGAGGACAAGAGAAAGGCGTGCCCCTGGAAGGGATGAAGCTGTACATCTAATAGGAACTTTTGCATTATAGGCTACTATAATGGCTGCTTTTAATATTCAATAACGTGCATGTTTCTATTTCAAAGCAGGACATTTTCCATTAATCATCTTAATTAACTTGTGGTGTTTAGTGGGGAATAAGATGAAATGGCTTACACCTTTTTAAACACTATTTTTTAGTTTTATTAAAATGCACCCAAGTAGTTCTGCATCACTTCAGGACTGACCCAGTACAGGTTGCCATCTTTTATTACATTAAAGAAACACTATCTTCTCTTATTTCAGGTACTATGGGACTTTAACCTCTGCACGTTTTTCAAAATGACTTCCTTGCCATTTTTTAGTTTAATTTCACTTCTTGCATTGTAATAGGTTATTGACCACATTCCCCCCAGGTATATCAATAATTGTATATGTACTCTCACTCATCGTGCAATGCAATCTCCACCTACAACAGAACAACAACTTGTGGGTGTAATAACAACGATACTGAGAGCATTTGTCAAAAACTCAGTGGAGCTATTGAAAACTCCTCTAGAGGCCAGCTAAAAGCCAATTGCACAAGTAACCATCAAGTGCAGTATATACCGAGGAGATCCTTTGTCTCCACTGCTGCTCTGCATGGGCCTAAACCCTCTCAGTCAGATCAGTGCGAAGACTGGTTATAGATGCTGGTTGTGAAGCAGAGCAATCAGTGAGACATGGACTCACTGGTCCACCTCACCATGTACAGCATTGATACTGGAAAGGCATTTGGGCTGCATAAATACACTATACGGTATCAAAGAAGTGCAAAATGGTAACAGCTGGAGGGGTTGGACCACCAGAGGGCAACATATCAGCATCAACATACCTGCAGAGAGAAAGGCAGATCCTGAAGAGCCATATGAATAGGCAAAATAAAGATTTGGGCCATTAACATGTATGCCAGCCAATAATCCAGGTACCCCAGGTGTAGTGTGACCACTGGAAGAGATGGAGGCAGCTGATGTCAAGACAAGACCATCCGGGGATCGATAAAGATCCAAGAATACGTCAGGAAGATGGCCCCTAAAGATAAGCTGCTAAGTGAAAGTATCAGACACCAGAAATCCAGTGAGCAGGACGAAGAGATGGAGCTGGAACCATCATGAAAGGGAGAAGCAAATGCATGACGTGTACCACCAGGTGATGACTGGTTCACCAAGGCCTGATGGGATTGTAACATTAATGTGCAACAGTTTATTTATCTCATTTAGAATATTTCTCTCATAACATTTGATTTCTTATTGTACACATGTATTTACTTTTGTGTTAAGGTGTTATACATGCACATACACCGCTATGTAAATGGGGAAAAAACTGATTCAAAAGGGTATTGAACATATTGCTCATGTCTTTTTTTTCTTTTGTCATATAGAAAAAAAAACTCAAGCATTTCATATTCAAATATATATGCATTAGATATGTCAGTATCTTTGGATAATTTAGCACAAAAAAAATCTAGAAAGACTATAACAAGAAGAAGACAGAACTAGGCTGAAGGTTTCAGGAGGTACTGGTGAGACCAGATGGAACAAGTTTCAGCTTTTACTGAATTACTGGTTTCATCTTTCAAAGTGATATTCTTCAGATACTCTTGTTTGGCTGATTGGTGATCCAAAATGATCTTAAGAGTGCACGCTTGAAACCCCACCCTGTCTGGTGAAAAGAAGCGGTCCATCACTCCTCAGGTTAAGAAGGAGACCTGAGCCCACCCAGTGTAGGGCCCTCCTTGGGTTGGCAGAGGGGAGCAATGCCCAGGACTGTCTAGGTATGAGCACTGGGTGATGAAATGGGTAAAAAATCGGGGATAAAAAAAATATAAAAAAAAAAAAAAAAGAGTGCACGCTTGGATGTTTGGTGGTTTCCTGGGTGTGCTCCAGATCTTCACTCAAGATTTCATGGATTCACAGTCAAGAGGATAAACCAGAAGGAGAGAATTGAATTAGATGGGTATTATTTACAATCTACACCAGTGAAATGAGTGTTATGTAATTCCCCTTAATTGTCTATGAGTAACAACACTGACAGAGTGGATATTAAAATACACATAAATGACATGCTGAACCACACTAGTCAGTGGTAATTGTTGACATATTGAGGAAAAATATTGATTGAATGAAAAATATTTTTGTTGGCTATGCGTTTCTTAAGTGGAAGGACTTTTCAAGTTAAAATATGAATGTAAAAAAAAAAGTATATCACATGTGTACTCAATGACCCTAGAAGAATTGATTAATCAGCAATTTATCTTGGTTATGATCAGTGAGATGCTCAAACATAGACCTTTAGGGGTGAGAAAGTGTATCTTTGGTAGAGGGGGCTTGGTTGAGGGGAAGGAATGTAAAGTATACAGAAGGAAGGATAAATCATATGCAGAAACTAGGAATAAGATGGGGTTTAAAATTCCCAGCGATGGCAGGAGGATGGCACTATATGAAAATAATCTGGCTTTTGGCTCGATTTACATCTAGGGATTTAGGAAACAGTGGAGAAAAGCAGGAAAGGTCTGACAGAGTTAGTATGGGGAACAGATAAAAAAAAAATGGTTTTTATATGTGTTAATCCAGACATAAATAGATTATGTACACAGAACATATGGTTTAGCGGCCAAAAGCTGTGATCTCTGATCTCTCTGATGCTCAGATTTGTACAGTAAGGTTTAGTACGAGTGCTACTATGTCCAAGTAGAGGAAGGACAGCTCATGGTTAAATATTGGATCTGAAAATGTTGGAGGACACAAAGAAATCCACTAAAATGTAGGTAATTGGGCTTTCTTGGAAAGAAAAGTGTAAAAACAAGTTTCAACGACTCGAGATTGGTCGATTTAACATTAAACACAAAAAAACAGAACAATATAAAATATAGCCGCATGCAGCAAAAAGCGGGGCCTCCCACTATGCACACACTGCCTCCCCAAAGCCATCGGTTCACACACCCGCTGCCCATACCACTTTGGTGAATATTGCCTTACAATACACACACAGGATCCATCTCCATAATATCACAAAGATTAGGAACATCCTTTCGCAGAGTGATGCTGAAAAACTAATACACGTGTTTGTATCTTCTAGGCTAGATGTCCAAGTAAAAGCTGAATAGGCTCCCGCTGATCCAAATGTAATTTGTTGTACTGTTCTGCCCTTTCCTTTTTTCTCTTCTGTGCATGTTTGCAGGCCAGAGCTTCAGTAGCTGCATGCTGACCCTCAGTCCCGCCCTCTGACCACCTCAGTGTCTGCTGTCTACGTCATCCTTGTAGTGCACCAGTTAGCCATTGTGTCTGTGCCTCTCGTTTCTCTGTTCTCAGTCTGTTTTCTCTTTTCCTGCTCTGTCCAGCTGGCCTCCGGCAGGAGGGTCCCCCCTTATGATCCAGGCCCTGCTCAAAGTTTCTTCCCTCCTGAAGGGGACTTTCTCCTTGCCACTATTTGGCTTAAAGCTTTTCTCCCATTATGGGGAGTTTTTACCTGCCAGTGTTTATGTTATGTTTATGTAATTATTGCTCGGGGGTTATGTTGTGGGTCTCTGGAGAGTGCCCAGAGACACTATCTGTCTGTTGTATATAAATAAATCAAAATACTGTGCAAAAGTCTTAGGGACCTGTATTCCACTTTTTTCAGTTTGAATGAGTAATATTGATGAATGGATTGGGATTACTGAACATTTTCTAATAATTTGCATAATATATTGTAAAAAAAATAATTATATAATTAAAAATGTTATATATATATATATACATATATACAGGGGTATGAAAAAGTTTGGGCACCCCTAATCAATTTCAAGATTTTCAGTTAAATATATCATATGGCAGACAAACACAGTGATATTTGAGAAGTGAAATTAAGTTTATAGGATTCACAGAAAGTGTGCAGTAATTACTTAAACAAAAGTAGGCAGGTGCACAAATTTGGGTACCCTTGTTGTTTTATTGATTTGAATACCTTTAGCACTGATTATTGGAACAAAAAATGTGTTTCGTAAGATCATTGACCCTTGACCTATATACACAGGTAAAGCCAATCATGAGAAAGGGTATTTAGGGTGACAAGTTGCAAGTTGTTCTCCTCGTTGCATCTTCTCTGAAGAGTGGCAACACATGGGAGCCTCAAAACAACTGTTGAATGACCTGAAAAAACAAAGATTGTTCAACATCATGGTTTAGGGGAAGGATACAAAAAACTAACTCAGAGATTTCAGCTGTCAGTTTCCACTGTGAGGAACATAGTGAGAAAATGGAAGACCACAGGCACAGTTCTAGTTGAGGCCTGGAGTGGCAGGCCAAGATAAATCTCAGATAAACAGAGGAGAAGGATGGTGAGAACAGTCAAATTTAAACCACAGACCAGCTCCAAAGCCCTACAGATGAACAGACCAAAGATCTTGCTGCAGATGGTGTCACTGCGCATCGTTCAACTATTCAGCGCACTTTGCACAAGAAAATGCTGTAGCCTATGCGACAGGCACAAACAGAATCGCTTTAGGTCTGCTAAAGCACATTTGGACAAGTCAGCTTAATTTTGGAATAAGGTGCTGTGGACCGGACTGATCAAAATAAAATTTAGTTACTGGGACATAAAAAGTTATGCATGGCGTAAGAAGTAAAATTTGGTGGTGGTTTGTCTGCTATATTCAAGTTACGTTTTTTTCAGTTAACTGAAATTGCTGATCTCAACAATCAATAATTTATAAAGGAAAATCTTGAAAATGATCAGGGGTGCCCAAACTTTTATATATACATATATATTTGTGTGTGTGTGTGTGTGTGTGTGTGTGTGTGTGTGTGTGTGTGTGTGTGTGTGTGTGTGTGTGTGTGTGTGTGTGTGTGTGTGTGTGTATGTGTTCGATCCTGGTTTTCCTCCTATCCAGTTTGCGTTTGTTGCTGTTTGTTGGGGCAAAGGTTTGGCGCATGCGTGTTGTGGCCGTGTGGCCAGCAGACCGAAGGGGCGGGGCCTCAACAGTCCCGCCCCCCTCCTCTACGTTGATTGGATGAGCCGGAGAAGCAGCGACGTTTGAATATCAGCCTGTTGTAGTTAAAGACGCTGGTCGTACTAAAAGAGCTGAAACGACATTCAAATTGGTCATATCTTTCACAGGTATATTTATATTTTTATTATTAAACTGTGAAACATTTAAATACTAATGAATGGGTTAAATCTTAATGCCGTCATGTAGCTTGTCTTTATTTACCAAACCGAAACTACTATTTTCTGTTGTGAAGCAGCAGGAAGCCATGTAGCTTCCCTTGTACTTGCTACGTTATTTCTGCTTTATATCTATTACATTTATGTGTGTTCGGTTAAAAAAAGCATGTGTGCTTCAAGATAAACACTTTACAATGTCCTTAAGCTGATTGACAAAAGTCAAACTCGTATTGTGATGTTTGAAAATGCATTTAAGCTTACGGTTTTATTTAATTGTTTTATATTTATTGACCTATTATGTGTCGCAGAACGTGTTACCCTTCTAGCTTTGATGTTGCATCACTTTTAGCTCTTCAAGCGACGGAGGCACCCTAAAATCAAAACAGGGAGCATTTGTAGACATTAAAGTGGCCACTTCTCAAATAAGCCACCCTTTGAGAAGTGTATAGGGACAAATAAATCAAAAAATCTCATTGGCTGTGGTTTAATTTCTGTAGTTATTAGTGTTTAGAGACTAGCAAAGCAAAATATGAGGCAGACACACACAACAGTGCTTTAAAAAAAGAACCAAACACACAATAATTAACAGAGCAAAGATTGTAGTTAGATGACATAATTGCAGGGTGTGATCAGCACATTACCAATGAGAACATTTTTCACCTCTATTTTCTCCCTATGGACCCGTCAATCAGAGAAACTGATTATTAAATGACCTCAGCAGTGTTGTCAGTGTACTGGTTGAGTACACCTTTACAGAGCCATTCAGTTTAGTGTCAGCAGTTTCTGTCTGAGATTAGATTCAAAAGCCCAAATGGAAATATGGGTATTTAAATTCTTCTCAATAAAATTCAGTTGTTTTTTTTAGGAAATCTAAAAGAGAAAGAAGAAGAAAAAAAAGGAAATGCTAACTAAAATTAAGATGCGTACATCTCTTAAATGTGTACTAACCTGCAGGTCCTCAATGACCAGAGCCTGCTTGTTTAAATAAATACATTTGTTAAAAAAAAAATCAGGCTTCTTACTTTAAATGATAAATGGCATCTTTGGTCGTGGATGACTGGTAGCTGTAATACAGGTGAAAATGATCATGTGATCTGTTCTGCAGCACTCTTCATCTCAGACACCATGCGTCCTACTCCTGATACATCTGCCCACCGTCGGAAGGGCACAACCCCTCGCCGTCGTGTTTCGGGGCCGTCTACGTCCACTTCTACACCCAAGTCCCCTAAGAAAAGGGCTCCAGGTGAGCAGCTTACGTAGCAGGATTAACATTTGGACATATGATTAGTGCAGATTAATGTCACTTTTTTTTTTAGATAGTTTGACCTTAAATTTTTTATTTAATCTCAGAGTTTTTATTTGTAGTGTTGTTGGACAGAAATGCCAAAGGTTGCTAGTAGTATTGACCATAAATGTGGTGAAACGGAGAAGATGGTAATCAGACCAGTTTTTGTTTTTTTGTTTTAAATATTCCAAACTGCCCTTTGAGTAATTCAAACATTGGTGCCTTTCAGAGAGGCCTCTTGCATCTCCAAAAAAGAGAAGGTTCAGACCAGGAACCAGGGCCTTGATGGAGATCCGTAAATACCAGAAGAGCACCGATCTCCTGATCCACAAAAAACCCTTCTCCCGCCTGGTGAGTGAGAATTTGTACTCTTTTCTACATACACAGAATCATGTCACTGCGTTGGACCTCCCTTTACTCGACTCTCAGTTTCTGTAGAAGAGACAGATTAACGGTGGAAACAGACAAGTGTTTTCCCAAAAACCAGTGTCTTTGAGATGGTGGTTGCCTTGTCCCCCAGCATCTCCAAACCTTGGCTGTATTTATGAGTGCTGCTAGAGGCAGGATTGGTACCTGCTGTTTTGAGTGGGGTCCATAAACGCCAGCGTGAGAAGCTGAAACACCCAGCAACAAACATTAATGGCCATGCAAACACACATGTTGACCTCTGTGTTAAGCTGTCGCTGTGAGAGACGCCTCCTGCAGGGCTGATATGGAAGCGCTGTTTTAAATTCCCGGGAAAAGGGCTGTTGGGAAGCGTCTTTTCTGCAGAAGCCTGAGGAACGTTCTCCCCTGCTGTCATCAAGGAAACGGTGTCCTCCACTGATGGCTGATCGCGGTGTCCGCTCTTTGATCCCATTTCTGTAATTTCTTCATTAGGTTGACACAGACGGTGGTCCCAGTGTCTCGGTTGGTAAAGTAACCCCCCCATCCCTCTTCCTCACCCTTGACGTAGCTGTTTCTTTAACATTTATGGGGCCCAAGCAGCTCCAGGTTTCCTGGCTCTGAACCTCTGCCTCCTTTCTGGCCAGAGGTGGAAAAGCAAGTTTTGCACTAGCTCCAAACTGTTACCACATCTGGCAACGGGCCTTTTGGGTGTCTGCTTTAAAAGCTGTCTCGTGTTGTTTTTTTTAGCAACATTCATGGCTGCTTTGTATAAAGAGCACGTCAGAGTTTTGGTGGTGGGGTTTTCCTGAGTGAAGTAGCTTTATACTGCGAGCATAATTTAATGCCAGCTCGTTAGCTCAGTCCCACAGCTCAGCCGCGTCACTCTAGTCTACCTGCTGAATCAGAACAGGAAGTTACAGTATTGCTTCTTTCTTTTCTTTTTTTAGTGTATGTGCCCTTATTTGCCACACCAGTAGGTCCTACTGATGCTGTTATCAGATTCAAAACAATCCTGCACAAAACATTGTTCCGAATAGTCTTTTTTCACCGTCAAGTGCAATACTTTTGAAGCTATAGATCTGCTTCACTCTGTCGTATCAAGAGGACTTGAATGTGATGAAATTTTTATACTGAGTTGGCTTAAATTATACTTTCAGAGTTTGTGTTGGTGCTTGAAATCCTTGAAAATGATGAATTTCAATGTTGTGTTTTTCAAGCGTTAAAGTGCTTGAATTTTAGATAAAGCACTTAAAAATGCTGGATGTTTTAAACGTTGCATTACTGTAAATGTGTATCTGAAGAATTGACTTACAGGGTGGACAAATGTGGTAGTTTGAGGGGCCTGACGTGAAAATGTCTCTGTTTTTGCGTGTTTCACACCAACATCAAAGAAAACTGCTGGACATAACTGCACTGGGAGATTTTTATTACGATTCACAGCACATGCCAAACACGCACAAGACAAGAAATATGAGAGCAGCCTCCTCCAACAAGACGAACAACTTTTCACACAGACAGTTTGAGCTCCCAGGTCACATGAACGCTGAAGCATGGTTGAGGTTGGCAACCCTGGCATGCCTGGATACCTGTTTATGCTCGTCACCGGCTGAATTGCAGAATAACTGAGGAAGCTGATGTGGCGATGCTCAATAATTTTCATGCATGAGCTAAGTAAGAAGAAGGTTAAAAATACAACTGAAAAGTTTGCTGTAATCTGCAGCTCCTCGAGTTTTGTCTGGGGTTCTTGGGAACGTTGGTGGGTTTGACTCGCGTGTTGTTCTGAGGTGGTTATCTGTGACGGGAAGGGTGTCCCAGACATGAGGTCAAGACCGAATCAGAGGAGGCTGATCTGAAAATGTCTTAATTATTTTTACAGTTGAATGAAAGTTGAGGAAAACTTAAAGGAGCATGAGGCAGGATTGAGGCAGGATTTATGAAAAAGATTTGTATACGTTTTCTAGTAATAATGTCAGATGAAGTGTTCCAAACCAAAAAGAATGAGCCCTCTAGTGTATCTCTCCGTTGCCTTGAACAGGCTGTGTGCTGCAAAATGTGCTGCAATTGTGACCGGAATTTCCCGCGCTGGGCTGCGGATGTGACGTCACATGACGCTGCATGCGCGTTCTCCGCGTTCTCCCTTGCTGGCTTCACTGTTGGCTGCAGTACCCCCGGCGGCCGTCATGGTGACGGTGGCGCTAGAGAGTCTCATTTCTTAAAAGGAGCCTCAAGCTCCTTTAACATACATGGATTACGAGAGCAGAGAGTTTGTCTTGAAGCTATTTCTGTTTCTCCATCTGACAGAACATGTATCCCCTAAATACAAATGATATTTTACCATCCAGGTTTCTTCCCTCCCAGAGGGTAGTTTTTACCGGCCATTGTTTACGTAATAATTGCTCGGGGGTCATGTTCTGGTCTCTGGAAAGAACCTAGAGACAACTTATATTGTAATACGAATACAATTGATTTGAATGTGATCAGTTTTACACAAAGTTCTGATAATTTGTGACTTTTCTCTAAGTAAAGTTGCAGAGAACAACGTTGTGATTCTCTATATCAGAATCCTTTTGAACGGAAAAATAGTGAAACAATCTTTGTTTTTTTGTTTTTTTGTACAAATATTTATGTAAGCGTGTCGGGTTTTTTACAGTTCTAGTAAAGTGCTGGAAAGATTTGAAAATGGACCTTGGAGGTGCTTGAATTTGACCTGGAAGAAAGTGTACAACCCCGAATTATTTAAAATCTTTTAAAAAAAAAAGCACATTTTCCTGCTCTTACGTTTTTTTTTCACCTCTGTAAACTGAGACCTGCTCTTTGTTCCTCCTCTCATCACAGGTCCGGGAAATTTGCCAACAACTTTCCAGGGAACAACTGCGATGGCAGGTCTATGCTCTTATGGCCCTGCAGGAGGTACGAACCTTCATCAGTGAACTACTAACTTACTGTGTATTTGAGATCTTTTCCCCTTCACCTCATACCGCTTTTCCTTTACTGAGTTAGTTCATTTTTATGGTTCTGCTTTGGTCTTACTTTAGTAAAAGGTCCAACGATGCAGAAAATAATTAGTGCTGGAAGCACTAATTAGTGATTTTGCTATTGGTGACTGATTTTCAACAGCCACACTTCAGGATCTGACAGCCACTTGTTTATCCATCTGGTCTCTGCAATAAAAACACCTGCTGGAAACAGGATTTAACCACACGCGTACCAGGAGTCGTGGTTTGAAAATGGTCTGAAGAAGGAAATGAGTCATGAAAGATGTGTGTGCACAAGATGGGAAACGTAGCTGTCGTCTTTAACTGTGGTTTGGCTCTTTGTGTCCTGGTGACTGCGGCGTCTCCCTTGTTTCACGGGTTTCCTCTTTTGGTGCTTTTACACTAGTACCTACTCAGCCCGACTCGACTCGCCTCGGTTTTGCGCTTTTCCACGAGTGGAATAGGGGTGGAGGCGGGTGGAGGCGTGCCGAGTAGATACTTTTTCTGTAACTACTCTGCCGAGGTTCTAAGCAGCTGAGTCGGCCCTGTATTTGACGTCATCACACTAAACCGGGGGGGCATCAGACGTCTAAGTCAGGAGGCGGAAATCAGCGAAAGAGCGACTCACGGCTTCTTGTTCATTTTATTCAACAGGCAATGGGAGCGCAAAAGTCTGTTTCATGATCCAACTCTAAGGTGCAGATGTTCACAGGGATTAAAGTTCTCCGTACTGTGTACGGATTTCCGTCCTGGGGATTTTTTTTGGATATATTTTTATGAGATCAGCGCAAATCCGACAAAAAATATGAACACCGGGGTGTCTGTAGCGCCGCGGTGACTTGTCGAACGGCGCCCACTGCATTCAATCAGCTGTTGGCTGTGCACACACAGTAAAGTTCTCCTCTGGTTTTAGATGCACGTAACCTGACACCTAATAGCCTACGGCGTACGTCGTACGTCACCGCGTACCCTACGCCGTAGCCTACGCCGTCGATTTAACGCAGAACCATAAATCAGGCTTACATGCGCATCTGCCGCGAAGAATGTTCCCACCGTCGCCGGTTTCGGCTGTTTCTCGACCCCAAACTGGTATTTGTTGTATGTTTTTATTTTATTTTTTTAAATATCTTTTTAAAATGTTGTTTTCAAGCTCCAGCTGGGTTATATTCGAGAGATTATTCAGCAATGTCAGTGGTTGCGTGACAGCAGCTTCAGGCTCGGCGCCTGCTCCGCCACGATAGAGAGGGATATTCCTGTTCATTCACCCCCTCATTCATTCACCCCCTCATTCATTCACCCCCCCCCACGACGGGACAGCCTTGTACCTGTCACCGGTGTGTCTATCAGGGAGAATCAGGGCAGTTAAATGAGAGTTAAAGGGGCAGTTTGGTGGTAGCCAGCTTAGTTAGCCTGGGAGCTAAGTGTAAGTGTACTGCTTGTTCCTTTTTAAAGGTTGTATAACAACTACAATCACCACACCTGTGGAAATGGATGCGTGTTTAAATGTGACTAATGTTAAAGTTTGTAACACCGTGAGGGAGTAGAGGGGAGTGGGGGGGTTGTTACAGTATTTTTGTGCTTGTTTTTCTTCCCTTTGCAGCTCAGTTTAATGAGGCTTCACTTGTTATTGACCATCAGGGATATTTTAAACATAAGAGTAAGAAAGTTAAAATGTTCTACACTAAAGGTACTTACATGTTGCTAAATAACTAACTGCTAAGCCAATGGGTCTTAACTGTACCTTGTAATCCAAATTTGCAACCTATCCTTCCCCCTGATGGTTGAAATGACTAAATTTAAACCACCGGGGGGGGTCTGAAAACTTTCTGTCCTGGGATTTTTTTTTGCTTTAATCCCTGTGTTCATAAACCTGGTGGCTGAGGAGAGAATTAAAAAGGGATGTAGACGGGCGATAAGGAACGACCTGATCTACCAGGAGCTCTGTCACTTCATAGCTGCTCGCAGCTGCCAACAGACTGTTCAGCAGCGCCGAGACAAACAAAATTTTTATAAAAAGCATCGCCGCTTGAAGCTTCTCTCACTCTCATTTTTTTAACTTTGTATCGAACACAACCCACAGACCCAGCAGCACATATATCATCTACTCCATCTTCTACATCGTTAGTGTTGTTGTCTTCTTCGTTTAGATCACACAATCAAATCCGTCACAGCAGCTTCGCTCCAATCCTACTTCTGATATGGGTATTGAAAATAAACGAGGGCAAGTCGAGACGAGGCGTGTCGAGTCGGGCTGAGTAGGTACTAGTGTAAAAGCGCCATTTGTGTTTTACCTCATCGCGGTGATATCACCTCGTACCTTGTTCTCTTGTTGTAACTTAGATGTGAAGTCACCCAACAGCTGCAGACGTGCAACGTGTTAAACACGCCACCGGCCGTCAGCAGCAGCGCGTAGCATCTGTGAAGTGTTTGAGTTGCTTATGCAGACAGAGCCAGAGACCTTCCCGATGGCTGCTGTGACTTCCATTACATACAACAACAAACTGAACATTCTACCTTGATTACGATGTGTTCCCTCATAGACTCCTACCATTGAAGGTGCATGAACATACACAGTTGCTGGGCAGGTCACGATGCTGGCTCAGCGCTGTAAGCAGATGACGTTCAGCTTTGTTCTTTCTACCCTTTCAAGTGTGGCTAGTCTTTTCTCATTCTTTGCCTGAGAAAGGAACCAGAATGAGCATATAAAAACACAGAAACTATCTTCTGTTATTATTTCCATCTCTTTGCTTTCTGTGTGTCGTCCGTCTTTACGTTCACACCGTAGAGCAGGGGTAGGCAACCGTGATAAAAGTACCTGTGTCATCAACAGAATTGTGCAGCCCTGGATGACAAGCTGATGACTATGATTAATTAGAATCAGGTGTGTTAAAGCAGGGTAGCATCTAAAGCCGGGCATACACTGTGCGATATTTTAAATCCTATGAGACTGCCCCATCTCACACTGCACGACTAGATCGCGGAGTTCAAAAGTTCAGAGCCCACGATTTATGTTCTCACACTGTACGAGCCGATGCTCGGATGCGACCCGTCTGCTCACACTATACGATCATAATCCTCCCGTCGGACCTCCGTGTACTGGAACTTGAGGCCGGTTTTGGGGCAGGGGTAGGCTGATCCAACCCAAACGTGCGTCCTGCCCACCTGATCAAAGGGGGGATGCTTTATTTTTTATAATTTTATATATATATACATACATATATATTTAAAAAAAATCCCAAAATATCTGTACCGTTTCTGATTGGGTGGGCACTGCGCATCATTTTTTGACACAACAAGGAACGCCTACCGCAAAAGTTGTGTCTCGGCGGAGGAACCCGGCGTCCCAGCAAAATGAGAAGAGAAAAAAGAGTTCAGCAGACAGCGCACACACTAAAGGCTGATTTATGGTTCCGCGTTACACCAACGCAGAGCCTACGGCGCAGGGAACGCGGCGACCCGCACCATACGTGGAAATGCGTCCTTTTTTTGCTATTAAAACATGATTTGTAATGTGAATTTGCAACACTTAAACTGCAAATAATAGTTTTTGACGTGACATCAGAGATTGCGCATGCTCTCTGCGAAAGGATGAGGCAAATCGGGTCGCAGCTGCTTCAACTGTGCAATGCCTTCACGAGGAGCGACCAGGATTTCAAACATGCTTGATTTTCTTGTGACCTCACGATTTGTGATCGGGAGCTCGTCGTGAGGTGTTAATCTCTCGTCGTTACCCCACGTACACTGCATGAGGCACGAGCAACGATTGGGTCAAAATCGGGGCTGATCAAAAAAAAGTCGCACGACTGGAAAATCGGCTCAAAACGAGCCGATAATCGCACAGTGTATGCCCGGCTTAATACATGCAGGACAGTGGCACTCGAGGACCAGGGTTGCCTACCCCTGCCGTAGAGAAACTGCTCAGAACTGCTGCAGAATGACCGCTAAAGGCCAGTGGACCCTACTGTCTTGTGAGGGGGGAAACTTCAAGATCAAATGACTTTGCTTTAGTCACACTTCCCTTTGTCCCTCCAGGCTGCAGAGGCCTTCATGGTTTTGCTGTTTTCAGACGCCAACCTGTGTGCCATCCATGCGAAAAGGGTCACCCTCTTTCCACGGGACATTCAACTGGCCAGAAGGATTCGGGGAGTGGATAATTTGTAAAAACCGTTCCTGAAGGACAAAGATTCGTTACATAATCTTTATTCCATGAAACAGTTTGTGTACATATTGTTGTAAGTGAACTTATTTTGTTTTTGTTTTAATTGTATTTAATTGTTCCGTTACATGTATGCTACATTTGTATATTTTACTTTGCACAGAATTTCTCAAAGTTCATAAAATGTGTATGTTTTTTTTTTTTTTCTAATAAATGTGCAATTTAGTTATTTTGCTAAAATGTCATTTTCATTAATGTCCTGGTCGGTGTTGTTTGTGTAGCCTGATATCCATCCACCTCATAAATCCTCTCTTCTGAAACAGGCCTGAAACTCCTCCCATTCTGGGCTGAACTTATAGAACATGCTGAATCAATCACAAGATCGGTGCCATCCTTCTTCCCTGCTGTTGATAAAAAACCAGAACCGCTGCCTTGGCCGGCTTTGTTCCTCTGGCTGGTTGTATTTCTGCCCAGTGCTGTTCTGAGGCAGGTTCTGCTGCGTCCACTGGTACTGTCCCCTGGAAGTCAGAGGTCAAATCCAGAGGAAAATATATAGTTGTTAAAGCCAGTCTGCTGTAAATAATGGGAACTGGGATACTTTTGAAAGCAAAGTATCTTTTCACAGTTAAAATTATGTATATGTTTCGCTTTTTGATTTCAAGAACCGAAGATGGTGTTTGAACGCCTTCACTGGGAAGTTGGCTTGGTAACTGAACAGATTTATTCTAAATTTCTTTAAAATTCATAAATGTGTGGTTATGGAGGACAAAAGGAACATGTTCCCAGAATGAGGGAGCCCTTGCCTTGTGTCCATGAGACCAGGTAAAAAGGTAGCCCCACAGTGGGGCAATAAAGTATTTAGTCAGACACCAAATTGTACAAGTTCTGCACACTTAAAAAGATGAGGCCTGTCATTTTCATCATAGGTTCAATTCAACTATGGGAGACAGAATGGGGGGAAAGAGTCCAGGAAATCACATTGTAGGATTTTTACTGAATTAATTGGTAAATTCCTCTGTAAAATAAGTATTTTATCACCTACAAACAAGCAAGATTTCTGGCTTTCACACACCTGTAACTTCTTCTTTAAAAGGCTCCTCTGTCCTCCACTCGTTACCTGTATTAATAGCACCTGTTTTAACTTGTTATCAGTATAAAAGACACCTGTCCACAACGTGCTTTTTTTTGCAGTAATGTCATGTGACTGTCACTAGATAATGACAGCAAAAACAACAGTAAAAACTACATGGAACTGTTAAAATGTCTGACTGCCATTGGGATAAAAGACTTATGGAAACGCTCTGTCTTGCACTGATGCAAGACAGAAAGACTGAAAGATGCAAGACAGACTCAAAATCTCAACACCCTCAACTGACGGGAAAGAGAATTGTCCATAAATCACAGAGAACTATATGTGGAGATACTGTGTAAGCCAGTGGGGCTAAGATGCAATGTAAAACAACACTGGAGTGGCAGGAAGCAAATTATGTCACGGAGCAAGTGAACACAAGGATATTAATAACTGCCCAAAAGCACCCCTTTCATTGTAGCCTCAACACATAGCTGGGATACTCCAGACCAAGAACCTTCTGAAACACCTGCTGGGATATGTAAGCCACTTTAGATAATTTAAGACAAAAAAAAATGTAAGAAGAAAAGTAAAAAAGGGGTTAGATTAAAGATTTCAACACATATAGCAGCTTAATTACAATTGTCAGTATGGTGCATCACGACGAGGAACCATGTCAATGATGGGGTTACAGTAAATATTTGTGCAGGAGTAGTGACAGAAAACGAGAGCAGCTGCTGGAGTCATAAGCAGCCTGCAGTAACGCCGGAAAACAAAGAGAGCATTTTATGAAAGCGCTACCTGCATTAATGTTAGGTGGAATAGAACTAACAGATAAAAAGTGTAATAACAAGCATATACGCCGGTGTTTTCAAAAAAGAACCAAGTTATTCCTAGATGTAAATTCTATTGGCAATCTCACATTGAAAAATGTACAGACTGCAACGGACTATCAGGACTGCAGAGAGGATAGTTGGGACTAACCTCCCATCTATCGACGACCTGTACCGGTCCAGGACCAGGAAACGGGCGGGTCGAATCTATGCCGACCCCTCACACCCGGGACACCGCCTGTTCCAACTCCTCCCCTCTGGACGGCGCTACAGAGCTTTGTGCGCCAGGACTTCAAGACACAGGGACAGTTTCTTCCCGCAAGCGGTTGCTCTGATGAACTCTCACAAATAACAAAGTCTCAGAGTAACCAATCACGTGCAATATAAAAATAAATCATCAAAATATAAATAAATCATCCAGCACCCCTCTTTAATATTCATGTTGCCTCACTCTGCTGCACCTCTCACTTTTTTATTTTCTTTTGTAAAAATGTTTAATTTTTTATCTTGTACTTTTGCATAATTCTTGTCTGTAGAAATTGTAAATAGGTCATAATTATTCTCACTACCTCAAACTGCTGCACCTTAAAATGTTTATAATTTTTGTACATAGAAATTCAACATTTGTCTATTGTTTATTTGTTTATTGTTTACCTTTAAGACCATAGAGAGCGAAACTACCGGAGTTAAATTCCTTGTTGGACAATGTTCGAACCTGGCCAATAAAGATGATTCTGATTCTGATTCTGATTCTGATTGAAGACAAACTGGAGAAGAGCCTGCAGCTCCTACCACATTAATATTGCATCTCAAACAAAGCAAAAGAAGTCCACTTCCAAATTGTACACAACATATACCCTGTCAACTGTATCATTGCTAAATGTACGGATGTTAATGACTCCTGTAGTTTTTTGTACCAACGAAACAGCGGAACTAACGAAACGAAACAAATCTCTGCATTTATTTTTTCACTGTGACATATCCAAAAGATTTTGGAGTGATCTTGAGTTTCATTTTTTCAATGCTGCTAAATCTGTTTATTTACTTAACATTAAAGATATTATTTGTCACTTTAATTATCCTAAAGATCGTGCTCTTGAACACCTATTGAATTTTATCATTATTTACGCTAAATTCTTTATTCACAAACAGAATTTTGCTGGTGCTACTCTTACACTTGCCCATTTTCTACTAGAATTAAATTCTCTCATTAAATCTCTTTATTTGATAAACAACAAAAAAAAGCAATATATTTTTAATCAACTATGAAAAGTTTTTCCCTGTATCCTCTGACTAACCTTCAAGTTCAAGTTAACTTTATTTAATACCCGTAGGTAGATTTGTTTTGCAGTAAAAGGCATCTCACACACAATCTCTACTGTCCTCAATTTGACACAGGACAAAAACAGTAAAAACCATGAACAGGTTTGCAACAGCACAAGACAGACATGGCAGGTATCACAATGCTCACTGACAGGATAAAAGTAGATGTTGCCCACAAGGCAAAGAACAATGAATGAATAAAGAAAGTAAAACCCAAGGTCAGGGTTTCTAATAAATAGAAATAAATAAGTTAAAAGCAGGATAGACCTCGGTAATAAATAAAAATTGTTAAGATTTGTTTAAAAGAGAGACAGCAGCAGCAGCAGGGACGAAGCTGTTTCTGTAGCGTGTGGTCCTAGTTCTGGGGACTTTAAACCTGTGTCCTGATGGCAGTAGCTGGAACTCACTCGCCAAGGGATGGGATGCATCATTGGGAATGGAACCTTTTATCTATAACTGTCTTGACCTTTCCTTATTGTTTTCTATGCATCTGATTCTATTCCTCATACCTGTTTTATTTATTTATGTATTATTATTATTATTATTATTATTATTATTATTATGACCTTCATTATCTATATTATGACTTCTTATTCATACTAGATATTTTTATAATTTACTCCATCATTGTATGTGCTGTTCCATACCGTGTTAGTATTTCAACCATGGATGTATTAATATATTAATTAATGTATATTATTACATGTATAGTATTACATATATTATTAATGTATTAATATAATATAATTAGGCTACATAATATATATTAATATAATACATCCGTGGAATGCACGGACACGGCTGTGACGTCAGCCGTGACGTCACGCCCAGAAAGAGACTTTTCTTTGACTTTTCTGGCCGTTATAAAACATTTTTGACGAATATAAAGTCCATGACTTAAAAATATAGAATACAAAGATTAGTAGTTGCCGGTGATTACAGCTGGAGGTTCCTGTGAACAGTTTTAGAGGCTTCTCTTTTATTATTGCGGTCTATGGGAAAAAAGCTTTCTGGGCCCCATGGGATTTTTTGTTGCAGTACCGCGGCTGGCCACTGGGAAAAATCGGCGTGCCTGCTGAGTGCGAGACCCGGGGGCTGATTTCAACCCAGTCTGGGTTGAGTATTTTTATAGCAAGATTTGCTAATAAAGTTTTTTTTTTTTTAAAGTAGTACCACCAAGATGGAAAAAAGAAGAGAGAACAAAGAGAGCGTCAGTGCGCAGCGGCGGCCAGCAGGGGGCAGTCACGAGGCGGCTATAAAGCTCCGCAGCGTGACCGCGCAGCCAGGGCGGAGGACGCTGCTCTCACACGGTTCCTCATCGGCCCTGGAAACTGTAAACACTGCGGTGAAATACTGGTGTTTTATACGCGTTTATAGAGGATTGCTTGGAACAAACAAAACAGGTCAGCTGCTTTACCATGCACGCCGTCGGAAACTTAAGTTTTATGTAACTTTATGTAACTTTATGTAACACGTCGGCTTTGTGAGTTCTTCCCCAGCGCGGAGGTTTACAGGTCTGTGGAGCGGGTTTGTCTGCTCTATCAGAATCAGAATCATCTTTATTGGCCAAGTTTGAACATTGTCCAACAAGGAATTTGACTCCGGTTTTTTCGCTCGCTGTACCCAGAACAGTACTATTCAAAATAGCAAACAGTGAATAAACAAATGTGGCACTTATTAACATATTATACAATTAAAGAACTGAAAGGTGCAGCAGTATGATGTAGATCAATGATGGCTCTAAATAAAATAACATATACAATTTTTTTTAAAGTGAAAGGTGCAGCAGAATGAGGCAGACATGATTATTGCTTGAAAGTGCATTGTTACAGCATGTGATATAATTACTGCTATTTTTGTTATTGCACAGTGATGGATTTCTCTGAGACTCTATTAATTGTGAGAGTTCATCAGAGCAACAGCTTGGGGGAAGAAACTATCCTGTCAGTTTTCCAGTCCCGTCACACAACTCTATATTTCAGTGTCACCACATGACTACAGTCCCCTAATCTCATTGAGTAACTGTATTCATCAAATCAATGAGTGGATGTGCCAGAATTTTCTCCAGCTAAATGCAGAAAAGACAGAGGTGATCATTTTTGGCCCTAAAAATGAAAGGGAAAAGATCAGCGCTCACCTTGGCTCCATGTCATTGACAGCTACAAATCAAGCCAGAAATCTTGGTGTAATTATTGACTCAGACCTGAACTTCAACAGCCATCTAAAGTTTATCACTAAATCTGCCTATTACCACCTAAAAAACATTGCCAGAATTAAGGGGATTCTGTCTAAACAAGACATGGAAAAACGTATTCATGCATTCATTTTCAGTAGGTTGGATTATTACAATGGCATCTTTACAGGCCTTAACAAGAAATCTATCAGGCAGCTGCAGCTGATCCAGAACGCTGCCGCCAGAGTTCTTACAAACACCAGGAAACTGGACCATATAACAACGGTCACTGGCTTCCAGTGGGTCAAAGGATAGAGTTTAAAATCTTACTGCTGGTTTACAAAGACCTGAATGGTCTTGGACCAAAATCCATGGTTGATCTGTTAGTTCCTATGAATCTCCCAGACCCCTGAGGTTCATCTGGATCTGGTTTGTTGTGGTTCCAGAACCAGAACCAAGCAAGGTGAGGCAGCGTTCAGTTATTCTGCTCCTCACCGGTGGAACAAACTTCCTGTAGACCTGAGGTCTGCTCCAACTGTAGATCCTTTAAATCAGGCCTAAAAACATTACTGTTTACTGAAACGTACTCCTAAATTAAATACTTACCTGCTGTACTCTACTGCCCTTATTTTTAAAAACCTGTGCTTTTTATGATTTTACCTTCTTTTCTTATCATTTTATTTCATTTATGTGTTATTTACTGTTTAATTATGTCTTGCCGCTTTTAATGATGATGTAAAGCACTTTGAATTACCTTGAGTTGAATTGTGCTATATAAATAAACTTGCCTTGCCTGCCTTGTTGTGTTTGATCTGCAGACAGCGTCTCCGTTGCGGGGAGACAGCCGCCGGGATGCTGGCCAGGACGGCCCTGAGCAGAGGCGTCTCAGCCCACCGCCTCAGGAAAAACGTCACCTTGTACATGAATGAAGTCCCGTCTCCAGCCGCACGAGGTCCCGGCCAGACCTCCGAGGTCCACAAACCCCTCTTGCTGATGTTGCCCTGGTACGGCTCACGTCCACAAGCTGTGGCCAAATACTGTGACATCTACTTTCGCTCCGGCTTTGACGTGCTCGTGGTGGAGAGCGAGGTAGGAATCATGCTCATCTTCAGTCATCCCCTCTTGATCTCTGCTGCATGTTACTGCAGCATTTAAATTGGTATTACTTCTAAAACCAGTCATAAGTTTGGATTTATTTACTTATTTTTGGATTGATCAAATTTCCAAAACCCAACCAACTCGGACAGCTTTGCTCACCACTTTAGGGACCTTTCAGATATACTGTAGTCTTTCCATGAATCCACAAGCACCCTGGTCCATGTTCCTAGACACAGTCCATGAAGTGTATCGATAGCTATATGTATACACTAGGGATAGGAGGTATGGACTAAAAAATGTATCACGATCATTTCTGACATTTATCCCGGTAACGATAAAAATTACGATAAAAGAAAATACCAATTCAACTCCACCTTTGTAACTATAAATCTATCTCGCTCTCAGATCCGCCATGTTTGTTACACAAAAACGTATCAACGGGAATTTATCTTTCTTTCTTTCTGGCTCATTTCTCTTTCTTTCTTTCTTTCTTTCTTTCTTTCTTTCTTTCTTTCTTTCTTTCTTTCTTTCTTTCTTTCTTTCTTTCTTTCTTTCTTTCTTTCTTTCTTTCTTTCTTTCTTTCTGGCTCATTTCTCTTTCTTTCTTTCTTTCTTTCTTTTTCCCTTCCTTCCTTCTTTCCTCCTGCTCTCTCCTTCCTTCTTCCCTTCCTCTTTTCTCACTTCCTTCCTTCCTTCTATTTTCCCTTCCTTCCTTCTTTCCGGCTGCTCTCTCCTTCCTTCTTCCCTTCCTCTTTTCTCCCTTCCTTGTTTTCTTCTTTCCTTCCTTGTTTTCTTCCTTCCTTCCTTCCTTCCTTCCTTCCTTCCTTCCTTCCTTCCTTCCTTCCTTCCTTCCTTCCTTCCTTCCTTCCTTCCTTCACGTACGTTGTGCGTGGATTTAACTCAGAACCATAAATCAGTTTTACACAAAAACGTCGTCAACAGGAATTTATCGTTTTTATCGCGAGATACAAATTCTTATCATGGGGAATTTTTTTGACGGTTTATCGTGAACGGTAAAATATCACCCATCCCTAGTATACACCCTGTTACAACTCTTGAGTTAATATAGCCTGGTCTTTGGTAAATGGTTGGCTTTTATGGTAAATTGAATGTTTATATCAATTTGGAAATAGTGATTTGTTCATATGTACAGACTTTTACAGCCTTTATTCCACAGGCCTTGATTTTGTCTTTAACTCATGTACACACAACAACAGCAGATGGGAAGTATCCCACAATGCCTTGTCCAAAGGTATTTTTAAGATTAGACACTGCAAAGGATTTCCAGTTGCATGTAAACACCTGTAGGGTGAGTCACAATTGTAGCCATAGTCCCTGTGTATGTGTCATGAAGGATCAGGACACTGAATAATTATAGCCATGTGACAGTTTTCATCTATGATTTCATGTTCTGAGGACGGAGGATGTCATGCTGTGAAATCTTTAAAGTCTTATATGTCATAATGATTATTTAACTTTTTAATTTGATTGCATTTCAGACAGTGGTCCAACTTTTGGTTGACAGCTGAAATCTTAGAAATAACCAAAAGTTTAACTTATAATGTATCCTAACTTGAGCACTTTAAATGTGGCTCAATGCAAATGCCATATATGAGGGAATGTACAATTTATTGTATTGCACACAACCTTCAGCTAAATTATGCATTAATGAACCCTGATTTATCAAATTGAATACGTCTGTTTTTAACTGAAATCAATGTTATTAATTAATTTATTTATTTTACTAGATCAAAGACTTCCTGTGGCCTCGCTGGGGTCTGGACCGTGGAAAGGGGGTGCTGGAGTTGCTCCAGAGTGAGCGCTTTGTGTCTCGCCCCCTGCTTGTCCACGCCTTCTCGATTGGCGGCTACACATTTGCTCAACTGCTGGTACATATGTCCCGGGACAAACATAGATACCTGGAAGTCACAAATAGGATCAGAGGCCAAATCTATGACAGCTTGGTGTTGGGCTCAGTGGAGCAGATGGCTATTGGTAAGACACTAACAGAATCCCACTCATTCATTGAATCATTAAAATGGTGTAAAATTATAAAGTTTATGTTTGAGCAGTGCTTTTATCCATTGCAGACTGATAAAGTGTTTGTTTTTTTTTTGTTTTTTATTCCCTAGGTCTTGGTAAAACTTTATTTCCTGTCTTGGACACGCTTGTAAAGCGAGTGAGCCTGCTTTACTTTAGTGTTTTCAAACGTCAGACTGTGGAATACTTTAACATGGGCATCGACGTGGTTTGGAACAATCCAGTCAAGGCTCCGGTGCTGCTCTTCTTTTGCGAGAACGACGTGATGAGTAACTCAGAAACTGTTGAAGAACTGATCGCTTACTGGCAAAAGCGTGGGATGGACATCACAGCAAAGAAGTGGGAGGACTCGACACACGCGGGTCATCTAAAGAGGTACCCACAAGAATATCTGAGCGCCCTAGATACATTCCTCCAGTCACTCCACATCGCCCCGCTGAAATCAAAGATGTAGTTTCATTCAAACCTCAGTCCAAACTGACTTTGTTCTGTTTTTAAACTCAAATAGAGAATATGTCTTTTGTGATATGTTACTGTCACAGTTAACTTTTGAGAAAATATGTTATGCCACATACTTGATGCAGGCAGACTGCAGTCAACTCGCAATACCCCTAGATGCAATGTGATATAGAGATCATGTGAACCAATTTTAATCAGCATGAAGGAATAGATGCATGCTGCACTTGATGTTTAAAAAAAAAAAGAAGTTCTGCTTTAAGTTCATTGCCTCCATGCATATGTGTACACATCGTGGCTGCCATGTGTACCATCTGCTATCTGCTAGATATTTCCAGTCTTTCACAGTCTCACACAGCATATGCATGCACCACATCAACTGAACGGGGAGGAGGCAGGGTTCCTCCAGCATAGGAAAATGCGAGGTGACCACCTCAGCCTTCCAACAACAAAATAGTATAGTATAGTATAGTAAAGTATGAACTTGCGCTTGCAACTCTCCATCACAGCAGAGCAGTGGCGCTATACCCCAATACAGAGCTCAGGAAAGCCACCCACAGCTGAAGAATGTGGGGTTCACTACCTCATGAATGTGTCTGATAGTGACATGACGTCGCAGCTCTTTGACTTTGAGGCGCGTCACGACAGATAATATGGCTTAATCCACGCGGCTTCTCAATGTTTCTTTACAAACTTCTTTAGAAAGTGAGTTTGCAAGGAGAAAAATCGTGATGATGGGTGAAATAGTGCAAAGAGAAAACCTACGGTATGTTGAAAGAATTGCAGTTATCAGGAATAAAATATGATGTGCACAAGAGAGCATGACCCTTAAAAAACCCAGGCAACATGAGTAACAGATAACATTTGGGGTAGCAAAGAAATGTAAGGATTAAGGTAAGGAATAAGGTTCATATTATTATTATTATTGATGTTGTTATTATTATTATTAGTTTATATGCAGACAAATTCTCCTTTTTTTTTTTTTTTTTTTTTTTTTTTTTAAGAGTTTTAAAAAAGAAAATTCTTCATAGAACTGTTACAGCCTATAATTGTTTACTTGTTCACACTCACTGTATGTGCATCTTCAAGCTATATTTCTTGTAGTTCTATCACGCCTGTTATTATAATAGTAGATAATTATTGTAATATTGTTGGAGGATCTTGCAGGAGCGTTCTGTGTCTGATCTTTTTTTTTTTTTTTTTTTTCACCTCTGCAGATGTTTTTTGGATTGATTGGAGCTGATGAATCTGTTCATACGAGCTATTTTCCGTCCTGTAGTTTTTGTTTTGTCTGTGATTCCAGATTTTAGAGCAGTGTTTGCGAACTCCGGTCCTCGAGTACCCCTGCTCTGCATGTTTTAGACGTTTCCTTGTTTCAACAGCCCGGACTATCAGGGTGTGTTGAAGCACAGAAACATGCAGGATGGGGGTACTTGAGGACCAGGGTTGGTTGGGAAATACTGCTTTATAGCACCAAATGAAATCACCTTTTTTGTTTTTCCTCCTCCAGTAGCCTGTTGTGAAGAATCGTTTTGCTTACACACATTTTTTGCAGGGGATCTGAACGGTTTGATACACATGCTCCTTGATTGAAGACACTTCTAAAACTGTGTCAAGTGCTGCAGTAAAAGGACAAACATGATGCAGTTAAATAGAAATATACGAACAATTGTTATCTTATTTTTTCTGGTCAAATCATTTTAAATGTGTGAAAAATTAAATGCATTAATAATACAATTTTACAAAGGAATTGTTTGGTCTTGTGAATTAACATTTTCCTGCTTAAAGCTATTTTGAGAAATGATTCAAATAAAAAAAAAAAAAAAAAGCACAGACAGCATGTACTGTTGTACATTTTATTGAGTGTTCACTCTGTGGTTTAATCCTTGTAAGGCACAGAGGGTTAGGCACACGCTCAGAGGAACAGAGGCCCTTCGCTCTGGCTTGGGTCATTCTGACCTGAGCGTTGCTGGGTTTAGGGTTTTACAGCAATGAACAACATGCTTGTCCATTAGCATTCACGTAGTTTAAGAAGACAAATATTCATGACTATAACCCATTTATTCTATGCTGCTGTACAATGTGTAGAGACAAATTCACAGAAACACATCTTCAGGAGCTTTGAAAAGTATGTGCATGCATCTAGTCTTGTTTTACAGTGCTCTGGTTCAGTGGTTCTCAGTGGGTGTGGCTTTGGGACCCACCGTCACCCTTTATTGATTAGCCGTGACCCAATTGATTTTGTAGGTGGTTGGTGCCGTTTCCTCGCAGTCACAAGGTCCCTGCTTGGATTCCAAGCTGGGTGAAACCCCCCCTATGCATGCAGGGTTGTGTTCTGCTGTGGCAACCACTCTGCACAGGGAGGGACAGTGCTGGGACAGGATTTTTAACCCCAGATTGTATAGAATTATCAGTACTTTCATGCCCAAACATTAAATTAAATAAAGTGCAAAAGCTTAGAATTCGTTCCAAATAGACTCAAAAATGTATCACTTTACCTCAATACCCACCCATTGAGTATATAAGAAGCACTGTACTAGTAAAACAATTCAGTTACTCAATCATACACTAAACAGAAAGCTGAAAGTCATTAAAACATAGCAGTAATAACCATTTTTAACAGACTTGTAAAATAAGAGTGCAACAACTGAGAAGTACCTCTGAAAAAAGCTTTCCCTGAGAGTTTTATCTTGACCTGAGGCAAAGGTTTCACTTGTTGACGGCCTATGCCCCAGAAGGGGTAGTAGGCGTAAGTAAGTAAGAGGCAAAGCTTTGCAACACACTTTTGGGTCCCAACCCACCAGTTGAGATTTGCTGATCTATCGAAATGTACTTCTTTTTTCACACTATGGCTCAATCAAAAGTTGAAATAACTTTTGGTACGGCCTGGCAAGTAGTTACCGACACACATGAGAAATGAGAGGAAATTAAATGAATGTGGCTGAACATGAAATGAGTTAATACAATGAAGGACATTTTATGTCCTGTTCTTTCACTGCCCATAAATGAAGGAGCACTGTTTTTTATATTCTTTTTATGGGACAGGAATTTTTAACCCTTTCTCTGCTCCGGAATCGAATTTACGTCTCTTTTTGACTTAGTTTCGTATTGGAACATCCTCCTGGAGACTTAAGACTTGAATAAAAACATCTGATTCAGTGGCAAACTCAAACTCGATGCTCCACCTGGTGGCAGAAATTGCAATGGAAACATCAATTATCCTTATTCCTATCCTTAAAGTCACTTTCTGAATTAAAACATCTCTGAGGCAACAATGCTATCATGCATGTTGCCCCAATTATGTAATATGATTGGAAAAAAAAAAGTAGACACACAAGTCTTGCAGTCGATGTACAACCAGCCTTTTGACACCGACCATACAGCTGGTATGGTCCTGTGTTTCACATCTTGTTTAGAAAAGAAATTCATAGTACCTGGTCAGCAGTCAGTTTATCTGTGGATAACTTTCCTTACCCTACAGTGTCAAAAGGACATTGTTGTATGCTGATGGTACTGAACACAAACAAATGTGATCGGTATACACTAGAGTATTTGGTGTAGAGACCCAAAGTGAAATGTTCCCCTGCTGTTTTATCTTTGTGATTTACACTGTGCCTTAACTAAAGAATAGAAAATGTTTAGTTGTTTTTTTTTTTTTTTTTTTCATGAGTTTTGAATTATTATTCAATTTTTTTCTCTCGCTATCAGGTTTGATTGTTTCTGTTAAATGATCCAGTGGAGATCTGTGCACAATAGTCAATCTCTGCAGTCAAAATGACCAAAGCAGTGAATAACTAAACTTGAAAACCACTACTGAAGTCTTGTGGTTCATATTTGAAACCTCTGTTGTTAGAAAAATAAATGAAATGTCTGAATGTGGTGGTGGATTATGAAGTGGTGCCTGATATAATTTGATGCTCTGCATTTCATTGATTGAGCATTTATGACGTTTAATTATATCACAAATAATGTATGAATTTCTCTTTGTCTCTGTGTGCTATTTGAAAATATAATAAAGAAATCTTGCTTACAATTGTCCAGTTTTGGGTCCTAATTATTATTTTATTTTGTTACTAAAAAGAAAGTTACAATTATTTGAATTTTCAAATAGTGTTCAAATTAAACACTATTTGTATTGTACATGGTATTGGTGTCAATCTAGATTACTCTGCTCATACTGACGTTTCTCTTTCCACAAACAGAATACACAAGGTTTTTCTTTAAATATCTGCATTTTACATGATTTAGCAGAAATAAACAGAAATGTACAAGTGTTTACAGAATAGACTTGTTAGTGTTGCAGCTGGTTCATAACCGACCATAAATTACAGGGCTGTAAAATGTCTCGGCCAAATAGGGGACAGAGAGGCTTTAGGAGGCTCATAGTAAGTCATAGTCATAGTTCTTAAGTAAGAACCAGCCAGGCTACAAAATGATGGATACACTTCCTGTTAATTTGAATGTGTCTCGGCTTTAGTGACTTTTAACGACTTTTAAAATGGCTGTTTTCCTTCGCTTTGCTTTATTTTTCCTGCTATATCTGCTACTACTATGCAACTCCACTATCTTATCTATTATATTTTTTTATTCTTTGTTATGATCTGTTTTATTTGCGTTTTTCCTACATGTTGTTTTTGAGTTTCTTGTTTGTTTGTGGATTTTATGTACGAGGTAAAACACTTTAGACTGGCTTTGTGTTTGATATTGTGCATTGCCTAAAGGTAAAGTAGTATTCTGTATTTTCATTTGGGCCTTGCATTCAAAGACATATCTAAAAGCAAATTAGATTATTACCAAATCAGAATTGTAGGGGGATTGGGGATATGACTGGAAGTGACAATGTGGCAAACTCAATACTTCACCTGGTGGCTGAAGTCTGTAATCATCCGCTATCCTTCATTAATATCCTTAAAGCCACATTCTAAAATAAAAGCAGCTGTGAGGCAACAGTGCTAACCACAAAGCCATCATCCATGTTGTCCCAATGAAGTAATGTGATTTAAAAGAAAAGCAGATATATAAGTAGTCTTGCAGTGGATATACGGCCAGCCTTTTTTAAACCAACCCTCTGGATCAGCATGAAATACTCCATGAAACCTCTGCGAGTTAATGTCCTGCTGAACTTCCTTACAAGTGGAACATATATAGGGTTGCCAACCATCCTTTGAAAAATGGAATCGTCCCGTATTTATAAAGTAAAGTACGCGTCCTGTATTGAGCTGAAAACACACTTTGTACCGTATTACTGGGAGAGTCAAAAAATAGTCATAAAATGCTAATGGAAAAATGGCATTGATCTGTTGAGTTCATACGTTATTTTTTAATATTTTTTAAATATTTTTTTATTATTTTGTTTTCTACAGACTTTCTGTTTGCACTTTTGTTATTGCACTAAAAATGTGCACTATTACAGAATGGATGTTCTGCTTTCTTTCTATTGTTTTATATTAATGTATACAATTTTAAGTTAAGCAGGAAAGGTTTCTGTAAGAAAGATACTTATTTTATTCAGTTCATTTTGTCATTTTGTATTAAAGTGAATTGCTGGATAATAATTTGTTTTCCATGTGTTCATGTCAAATAGTTAAAAAATAGTTTCACTCACAAAAAAGGGGTAAAAAAATTCACCACGTCAGGAAGGGTGAAGGCAATCGGGCCTGCCGATGAGGTGTCCCTTATTTATTTTTCAGGGAGTTGGCAACCCTAATCATATACAGTACATACACACAAACAAACACATACATTTATATATATATATATATATATATATATATATATATATATACACACACACACACACACACACACACAGAGGTGGGTAGTAACAAGTTACATTTACTCCATTACATTTACTTGAGTAAGTTTTGGGAAATGTTGTACTTTTAAGAGTAGTTTTGAATCACTATACTTTTTACTTTTACTTGAGTAGATTTGTGAAGAAGTAACTGTTACTCTTACTCCGCTACATTAGGCCACGTTGAGCTCGTTACTTTTCTTTTAATCCTCCGCGTACCTGTCAATCTCATGACATCACTGGGTGATTCTTTGGGAAAAATGTTTGTTTTTGCATGTTTTGTCACACATACACAGACTCAAACACACACAGAGTTTCTATGAGTTCATGGGCTTGTTCTAGTTCTGCCTGGTTAAAAAATAAAAGTACAAAGGCTTGAAATTTTGTGCTACTTGTGCTTAATTTATTTTTTCATTCTGTTATTATTTTATTATTTATTAAAGTACTTGAATTTACTTTAAGATTATTTTAATTTAAACAATTTTTTTATTTTTTATTAATTTTAATTTATTTAATTATTTTATTGATTTAATTTGCCTGAAGATGATTATTTTGTACTTTTGTCTGTTTGAATGGTTGTGTTAAAAAAATAAATCAGACGTTACTCAACAGTTACTCAGTACTTGAGTAGGTTTTTCACCAAGTACTTTTTTACTTTTACTCAAGTAATTATTTGGATGACTACTTTTTACTTCTACTTGAGTCATATTATTCTGAAGTAACAGTACTTTTACTTGAGTAGGCTACAATCTTTGGCTACTCTACCCACCTCCACACATATAACAAACCATGCAAGCTTTAGAAAGTGTACTTTTGTGACCTACCGGTACGGTAGGTGGCGCTATAGCGCCGCTCTTCTCTCGCATCAGGGAAAGAGAGGAAGAACTTCCGTCGTCCGGTCGTGAACAACATGGCCGCCCTCACATGTAAACATGCGACTCTTGTGTGCTAGTTAGTAACCGCAGATAAAACATGTTCATAGCGTTCATTCCTCATTGTTTCGTATGCCATTGAGTATTTCGACAGTAATTACCAGTCCTTAGTTGTTGCCAGACTGCACTTGAGTGTACGTGTGTTTCCGAGCCTGCAGTAGCGTTATCTGTCAGAGCCATGCCTGCCCAGACCTTGTTCGTGGGTTCGTTACCAGCCTCGGCCACGAACGAGCGGCTAGAGGAAATATTCTCGGAGATCGGCCCAATAAAGCAATGCTTCGTGGTCAGAGAAAAAGGTATGATCGCAACTATGATTTATCATAATAATCTGTGTAAGTAGATATATACATAGATGTAGAGCAGATGCAGTTAATAGAGACAGTATAGTGTAAATAAGTATATATAAATATTTTATGGGCATGTGTGTACAAATATATAGAAATATTCAACTATGTGTATGTATGTATAGGTATGTGTGAGTATAATTGCAGTATATAATAATAATACTGTTATTTAGCAGTGTGAGTATTTATAAATATGGGTTAAATGATCAGTGAATGGGGGTAGGATTAAATAAGTTTGCACCTCTTCCTACTCCTTTTTTGCACATGTAAATTAAGATATCAAGTGTTAAAGGATGAAATTCTTTGTTTTGTTGTTTTGTTTTTTAACTTCTCTTGAAGTGTTGTTTTTTTTTTACATGTATAAAAATCAAATCAAATCAAAAATAATACTTTCCAAAAAATATACTAAAACGCATGCAAATGTACAACAATGAGCCGAGTGTAACCCATCTGTCTGTAATGTTAAAAAAAAAAAAAACTTTTTAAACTGAAATGTTATTTTGTAACCAGGCGAAGAAAAATGTCGGGGTTTTGGCTTCGTCACGTATTCGATGGAAGAAGACGCGCAGCGAGCCCTGAAAGAAATACAAGAATACGACGGAAAGAAGCTGTCTCTCACCTTGGCGAAGAAGAAAATTAATGACAGAGAGAAAAGAAAAGAAAAGAAAACAGGTTTGTTTGTAGACGAGCAGTTAGAAGGATGCAGGTGCCTTGTGGGATTAATAATGTGTCACGTCTTTCCCTCCGCAGTTAAAGAGACGCCTAAAGAGACACCTAAAGAGACACCTAAAGAGACACCGCAGGAAAACGAGCAGAAAACCAAAGGCATCAGGAAGCAACTGCTGAAATCCAAACTCATCATAAGAAATCTCAGTTTTAAGGTGCAGTCTTCTGCATTGTCATGAAATACTACAACCAGCAAGTATACTTTGAACCCCAAGCTGTTGCTCTGATGAACTCTCAACTTTCATAGAGTCTCAACCACTGTGCAATAATGATAATGATAACTACAATCATATGCTGTAACAATACACCTTTCAATAACCATGTCTACCTCATACTGCTGCACCTTTCACTTTTTTTTTAATTGTATGTATGTTAATAAGAGCCACATTTGTTTATTGTTTGTTTATTTAGTGTCTTCTACTATTTAAATCTGGGTACAGTGAGCGAAACAACCAGAGTCAAATTCCCTGTCTGGCATGCTAAAACCTGGCCAATAAAGCTGATTCTGATGTTTGCAAATACATATCTTTGGTTTTAGTGCACAGAAGAGGATCTAAAAGATGTATTTGGGAAGTTTGGAGCAGTTCTTGAAGCCAAAATACCCCTTAAACCTGGTGAGGACATTTTTATTTCTTTCTGCGTGTACAGATAGTCCTGACATGACATTATTGCCTCGGCCCCAGCAATTTTGTGATATGCAATTTCTTTTGCTCCATAGACGGCAAGATGCGTGGATTTGCGTTTGTCCTGTTTAAAACTATGTCTGGAGCTGCAAAAGCACTTGAGGCTATGAATCTGAAAGAGATAAAAGGTTGGTGAGGCAGTTGTCTGTGGAAAACATGAAAAATCACATTTTGATTTACTTTATACAATGATAATACAAGTGATATGTTACATTTACAGGTCGACAGGTAGCAGTTGACTGGGCTATACCAAAAGACAAGTATATCGCCTCACAACAGCCCTCAGGTTCAGGTAATTTCCCCTTTAAAACCTAACTCCATTTCATCTTTTATTTTGAATATATTTATAGCAGCACAAAGTGGTGTTCAGTAAGCACTTAATTATAGTTTTTCCTGTATTTGCATAGACCAGTGTAGGCTGTGAGTACAAATGACAGCCTCCACGTATGTACCTGCTGCCTTGATAACTTGTTTTAAACATGCACACTGGGAAAAAAAACGGTAACTTCACAACATCAAGAAAATGAGTGTCTTTAGTGATTTATTTTAACAGGAACTGTTAAACTGAGCCATGTCCACCCCCAAATAAATGAGTACTGTCAGAGTATATAACCCTACATCTCCTTGACAACCTCCTCTTGAAGTACAGTATGCCCACATTTATAGTACCGGAACTACATTGGTCATCCTGGCTCATGCGTTTTCAGCATTGATAGGATGTGAGCATTTCGCATGGAAACATATTTTGGCTTCCTTTTGCACATTTGTAGAAGATGTTGTGGTGTCCCTTGCATGCTTAAGAAAATGATGAAGCCTGTGTCCTGTCCATGTGAAACTGACTTTGTCCTAACAGTTTTTTTTTTTTCCCCCATAGATAATAATACAAAGGAGGCAGATGTCAAAACTGAAAGTGACACTGAAGACGAGGATGAAGAAAAGACACAAGCTGCATCTGAGAACAAAAAGTTTGACTCTTTACTATACATTTATCTTGTAATGTGTTATAATACACATTTCCACTAGCGGGAGTTCTGGGTAGATTTGTTTCAGGACTGGACCATTGTCTCCATTATCAGGAACGGCCCTGGAGAAAGCTCCTGACGGATTGTCTTTGCTAATCCGGACTTCTAAATTACGTTCAGCACTCTCATATGAACATAAATTATGCAAACACGACTCATTTGAACCTATTGGACCAGGAACATTTAGCTGCAATTACATTTGATGAAGTTGTAGATTACACGGAAGAACAGATGGGCTGACGAGTTGGTTCAAGCCTTGTCATCTACCTCCTTTGTCATCTGGCGGGTTTACCCTGAACTCCTGCTATTGGAAACGCCCCTAATGCTTCAAACTAGGCTTTGTCATTAGTTATGTTTGATAATTTAGATGCTACATATTTTTTCTATTTTTACAGAGTTGGTTTGAAAGCAGCTGAGAAGCAGGTTGAAGAATCTCAGTCAAGTGAAGAAGATAACGATGAGGAACAAGAGAGTGAAGAAGATGATTCTGACGACGACCAAGATGAGGAGGAGGATGATGCGAGTGGTCTTGATTCAGATGATGATCGAGATGAAAGTGAAGATGAAGATGAAGATGAGGAGCAAGATAAGCCAGGTCCATTTCTTATGTTTTCTGTTTTTGTCTGTAAAGGTTTATCTTTTAGGAAAGAGAGAGAGTTTTGATATATCTAATTTTCTTTCACCTCCAGCTCTAAAGAAAACATCCAAGAAACCTCTGCCTTCAGATGTGAAAGAAGGCCGAACTATTTTCATCAGGTGTGTCACTTTTTTCTCAACTTTATCTTTAATCTGCTTTAACTTACCATACCTTTTTGTTTTGTTATCTAGTCATCTTGATTTCATATTTTGTTTATCTCTGATTTAGGAACTTATCCTTTGACACAGAAGAGGAAGGCCTCGAGGAAGTCCTCCTTCAGTATGGAGAGCTTAACTATATAAAGATAGTTATCCACCCAGATACAGAACATTCAAAAGGTCAGTCAGGAGTCAAGTAGGTGTATATTTGTCATTTTAACCACATGCAACGGTGTACGGTAGAAACAACGTTGCCCCAGGCACAACGCGAGTACGCAGTACAGACAGGACCACATGGAGTTCACAAGCATACTCAAATCAAATTCTCACTCCAGTCTGTCAATTTAGAAAGTGAGCCGACTGATTTGCTTTTGTGTCATTTTACCAGGTGTTGCGTTTGCACAGTTTAAGACTAAAGAGGCTGCTGACAAATGCATGGCTGCAGCACAAGATGAGGCAGAGGTAATATAAATCAATAGGACTTCATTCATATATGATTTAAGTATTTAAGCAGTTCTCTTTTTGTATATTGTACCTCATGGTCACTTTAGTTGTCTTGTTTCATGACATGAATTGATGATGCAGAATGGTGGCATCCGTGTGGATGGAAGAAAACTGGTGATTCTTGCTGCAGTGACCCGAGAAGATGCTGCGAACCTGAAGGTCAAAAAGACCAAAGTGGAGACGGGCACCAGGAACCTGTATCTGGCCAGAGAGGGATGTAAGTAGGGATGGGAATTGATAAGATTTTTCTGATTCCATTTTCGATTCTATTCTTTATCGATTCTCATTTGGAACAAAGGAGAACAAACAGGTCGATTAGCATCAACTTTGTTTTATATCTTTGAACAAAAAAATACAAGTGAGGTCTTAAGACACTCCCAGGGCTCCTCGATGGTGCCAGGGGGTCCCCACGAAATTATTTGTAATGTAAAATATGTATTTAATATAAAATAGTAATAATAAAACAAATATTCTTCTGTTGATATTAACTAAATACAACAAATTATTCTGTGGCAATTACACAAGAATGTCCAGTAACATGTTCAACACCACAAATGTAGTCACTGCTCGGTGACATTCATCTATTCTGGCCTGGGTCATACTCTTCCCTGCCTTGATGAAAGGAGAAGCTAGCGGTAGACTCTTTAACTTCTCCATAGATGAGCTGACGAGCTGCAACTGTCCGCCAGAGCGCGCCCGGCTCGTCCTCGTGGCCGAGTGCGCGGCTCTTCTACCACAAACCGGCCGACTCCGCGCTCCCAGCTCAGCCGGTTGCCCAGCCGGCCGAGTCCTAACAGTTTCCGCCCTTTGTTGAAATGTCCACATTGCAAGTATTGTCGCCCTGTTGTCATCCTTATGGGTAAAATGTAACCAAACTTTCGAGCGTTTATGCCGCTTTGTCACCATGTTTTCCTGCTGGACGCGTATGCGCACGTTGCGTAACTACGCAACGTGCGTGGTGACGTCATTCGCGTCCACTGGAATCGATAAGGGAATCGTTTGGGGTTAAAAAAGCAAACAATTCCAAGGAATTGAAACACTGGGAACCGGTTCTCAACAAGAACCAGTTCTCGATTCCCATCTCCTAGATGTAAGTGTTAAAAAAAAAAGAAAGAAAAATGTTTTTGTACAGTGATGTATTAACCACAACCCAGAGAAATCTGTCTTTCCAATGTCAAGCAATTGGGACTTCTTGATTGAACTTCTTTTTGTTTTGATAAAATTTCTTGCTATTGTTTTCTGAACACTCAGTGATCCGTGCTGGAACCAAGGCTGCAGAGGGGGTATCTGAGGCAGACATGACCAAAAGAACCAGAGTGAGCATGTTTTTCAAAGATGCATAATTTTGAGGAACAGTTTTTTCAGCATGCATGCTAATTCTTGCATTCAAATTTAATTTCTTAACTTTGACTTACAATAATCTACATTTTTTTTGTCTTTCTGCAAGTTTGAGGAAATGAAAAGGGCCAAGCTGCGTGACATTAACGTGTTTGTGTCAAAGAATCGTCTGTGTATCCATAACCTGCCCAAGTCGGTGGACGATAAAAAACTCAGAGAGCTCTGTCTTCAATCTGTAAAGGGAAAGAAAGTCAAAGGAGTTCGCATACCAGAGGTAAGATTGTAACACAGTGGTTGATATTTTATTTTAAATGGCATTGAGAAGATTAACGTTTTTCTTTTTCACAGCCTTCTTAAGGCTGAATTTTGGTTCTGCGTTAAACCTACGCCGTCGGGTACATAGCTACGCGTAAAGTTCTCCGTAGCCTGAGCCGTAGCCTGACGTGCACCTCCCAAAAGATGTAACTACGCATCGAGGCGATGCAGACCCATCCCAGACCCAGAGGGCTGGGATTGGTTTGCTTGGTAGCAACGCATTTCCGGTTCCGGTTGGTAAAGCAGTTTTTTTTTTTTTTTGCACAATAGTTGTCCTTATCTCTTTGATTCACTGTGACCAGAAAAGCCAGAAGCTAAACAAAGTATCAACTAGCGCTCCGAGAAGTCCGAAGGGTTCACGACGGCGTCATGGCAACGGCGTAGGGTCTGCGTTGGTTTAACGCAGAACCATAATTCAGGCTTTAGTGGTGTTCATTTTGACTTGTATATTTGCCACAGGCAGCTATGAAATGAAATGCATCTGTGTGGCCAGTAGGGGGCGTTGAGCCAATTTGTTGCTCATGTCTGTTTCTTGCTTGTCCTTTTTAGTGTCGGGTCATGTATGACAGGAAGCCAGAGAAGGGTCAGGTGATGGGGCAGTCGTTAGGTTATGGCTTTGTTCAGTTCCAGGACCATGAGAGAGCTCTCACCTGTCTTCGCTACCTCAACAACAATCCTGACATTTTTGGTCCACAAAAGGTGAGGTTAACAAACATTAATTGTGAAGTCAGTGTGTGTTTAAATGCAACTTTATTTTGACTGTGCTGCTACTCTTCTTTCATGTTCTTGTTAAAGTGGTATAGTATGCCCAGTTATTTAAAAAAAAAATACTTGTTTTTGTGAAGTTTTTCAAGGTTTTCTTTTTTTGTTGTTATTTTGCAGAGACCCATTGTTGAGTTTTCTCTGGAGGATTCAAGGAAGCTCAAAATAAAAGAAATGCGACGACAACAAAACAAGGTGTGTTTTTCTCTGTTTTTATGTGGTAGTTCAGCTGTGTTGATTATGTTCACACATACATGCAGTTTGTTTCCAGCTCTTGTCGTCACTCTAGTACATTATATAACCTACAACAAAAAAGAAAATATATAGACAATGCACTGTTATATGCATATATGAGCTACAGTATAAACAGGCAATGTTTATTTATATACAAAGTAACAACAGACAAACAATGTACAAATTATGAGTAACCAGCATAAAGTTCAAGTAGCCAAGTGGGAAAACATGAATGTGTTACATGTAGACTGATTAATTACATAATCAAGCTGGTTACTTGCTATATTTCTGTAATTGGGATCAGCCATCACCTGAGAATATACAACATCTTAACCGTCTGGTGCATCTTTGTGTCTTTTTGAAAATTGTCATACCTTGTAAAGAGGACAAAAGGAAGTCTGCCAAAAGATATTTGTGTCATAAGTCAGCCTTCAGCTCGACCTGACTTGATAATAATGCATGTTCAATCAGCCAGGCTTCCTAAGAGTAGAGGCCCAAGCAAATTTACCGTACAGTCAGACTGGAGGCTGCTCTTAAAAAATACAAAGAAAAACAAAAGAACTGAGTCTGTTAAGTGTTACAGTCTGGGTGGTGTCTAACCAAGACACAGTATTTCACAAGAAATATCCCACGTGTACTGTTAAGAATGCTAGTGGAGAATTGCTGATCATTTGCGGCTGTTCGCGGCCTGTGCACCTTTCAGTCATTAAATTGAACAATAACTGCTCTAACAGTATACAGACGTTTTCAGGCTGGTCTCCAAATCATTCTTGGTTAACAAAACACAGTAAATGATGCATTACCATCTGCAAAAGTTAAAACGGAGCCATGGATGAAACAACGGTGCAGTCCGGTTGTTGATTTCGCATTCAGAACACAAACATAAGGCCAGGCTTTGAGCTCTCGTTTGCTGTAGCTAGAAATATGGATGATGTCTCATCAACGCCTTGGCGAGCATCTTAGTTGATCAGGTACCACCGGCCGACTGCTGACTGGGCTTTGACTTATCCCCGACCATTTTGCGAGCTCGGTAGCAAGTAAAGTTGGGCTTAAAATAAGTAAAGTAGTAAAGCCTTTATTGTCATTGTACATCCAGCATACAAGATTGAGAGGGCTCTCCATTTTCTTGCATTGGCATGAGACAAAAACGATTGAAAAGCAGGAAAAAAATATATTATGCAATTCAAATAAAGTAAAAAGGCATATACACTCCTGATCAAAATCTTAAAATCAGTTAAGACATTGTAAGAATTTGCACTGCTGGATCTTAAGAAGGCTCCAAGCTTTAAAATGCAAAAAGAAGAAATGGAAGCAAAAGACCAAAACTTTTTAGCAGGCAATGTATTGTAAACAACAATTTAAGATCATAGAACAAAAAAGCCACAAAACACCCTAAAAACAGAAATTAAAGGGTAAAAAAAAAGGAAAAAGCTCCCCAGATTGTGATGGCACCCCCTCCACTGTGCCGCATAGAGAACATCTCAGGTGGCATCTCCTTGTCATGCCAGTATCGTTGGAAGCCATCAGGACCACCGAGGTTACATTCTTTCTTATCAGAGAATCAAACTTTCTTTCATCTTTTGAATCTCCCACGTTTGGGGATCCCTTGAGAAGTCGAAATGGGCTATTTTGTGGCATTGAATGACACGTGGCCTTGGATGACGTCTTGTTTTTGAAGCCCTTCCCTCGTAGATGCCGACTGACGGTTATTGGGCTGCGGTCAGCACCAGTAATGGCCTTAATTTGGGTCGAGGGTTGTCTCGTGTCTTGACGAACAGCCATTCAGATCCTCAGGCTAAGAGACGATGACATTTTTTTGTTGTTCCATCACCCCATAAGCCTCAGGATCTTAAAAAAAAAATTCTAAATGACTCTGTTACTGCATCCAACCTCAGCAGCAATGCCACGTTGTGGGGCTTTGCTTCTGTAGCTCAACAATCCTACCACCTTCAAAGACGGGGAGCTTTTTTGTCTTTACCATCAGACGATCTTGACAGAAAATGACATGGAATCCAAATTATTGTGCAGATTTTGGCTTTTAACAGGATGTAGTCTTAAACTTTTGACCAGCTGATGAACAGCCCCTCTCTGTTAAATTGTTTTCAACAAATTGCATCCTCAATTTTTTTTTCTTCTGCTCCCATTTCTTATTTTTTCTTTTCAAGCTTTACTTAGAACCTTATTGAGATCCAGCAGTGAAAAATACAAGTGATTAAAGAGACTCATGATAAATTGACATATTAAATTGTATGGAGAAGGTGATGATGAAAAAAAGCATTCAAGTACTTCAGGAATTCAAGTACAACGTGCATTTGAACACTACAAAATACAGCAGCAGCCAGTATTCCATAGACGTGTTGTTATTTAGTGCGTTTAGTACGTAGAGCAGTGATTGCTCCGTGAAAGAAACTGTCCCTGAGTCTATTTGTTCTGGTCTTGTGGGACCTGTGGCGCCGCCCAGAGGGCAACAGATTGAACAGTTTGTGGGTGGGGAGGGATGGGTCTCTGATAATGAGAGAGCAGCCAGTAATCTTCTGGCCGAAGTTGATCACTCTCTGCAGCGCTGTCCTGTTCGCTGCTGTGCATCCAGAGTCCCACACTGTGATGCAGTGTGCCAGGATGTGCTCTATTGAGGCTCTGTGGAAGGTCCCCAGCAGCTTCTCACAGCTTGTGGGCTGTCTGTGAGCAAGTCTTTTATCCAACTACAGATGGATGTGGACAGTCTAATGGCCCTTTTGCATTAAGGCTGAATTATGCTTCTGCGTCAAAACGACGCCGTGTCTACGGCGTGTGGTTTTTGTACACGCAGAGGACACGCCGTCACATGCGCCGTCAGTGACGTGCACCTCCCGAAAATTGTAACTACGCGTCGAGGAGACGCCGTCCACACGCAGACCGAGAGGGCTGTGATTGGTTCGTTTGAAAGCGAAGCATTTCCGGTTTCCGGTTTGAAGCAGTAGTGAACTTCCAGGGCTTTTTTCTTCGTTTATGTGTGATTTTTTTTGTTTTTGTTTTTTGCACAATAGTTGTCCTTATTTCTTTGATTTAATGTGACCGGAAAAAGTCGGATAAACCATTCAGAAAAAGATCGCTAACTAGTGGCCGCGGGGGGTACTGCACCGCGACCAAATGGAGAGACGGAGAACTCCGAACGATTCGTGACGGTGTCACGGGTGCGCCGTGTGCTCTGCGTGTGTGTGACGCAGAACCATACTCAGCCCTTTAGTCCTTACTCGGCCCGACTCGGCTCGTCACGCCTCTACCCGTTTTGTCCCCGTTTGTTTTTCCACAGCCAGGGGAGAAGCGGGCAGGTTGGGGTGAAGCTGCTGTGACGTACTCTATTCCGCAACCGCTTTGTTCATGTCGAGTAAAACAGCCCGTCTACATCCCTTTTTTAATTCTCTCCTCAGTCACCAGGTTTATGAACATCTGCACCTCAGAGTTGGATCACCAAACAGACGTTTTGCGCTTTATAATAAAATTGCCATGAGCCACGAGTCGCGCTCGCGCTGACTCCCGCTTCCTGATTCAAATGTCTGACGGTCCCGCCCCCCGACCAATCAGTGGCGCGGAGGGTGATGACGTCAGAAATAGTCCCGGCTCAGCCCGGATAGAACCTCGCCAGAATGGTTACAGAAATAGTATCGGCTTGGAGCGGCTCTACCCGTCTCAGCCCCGAGTGCAAAAGCGAAAGACGGGGCCGTGGCGGAAAGAACTGAGCTGAGGCAGGACTAGTGGAAAAGGGCCATAAGGAGGGGGCGTTTGTTGATCAGAATGTCCGGGGTGATGGTGTTACAGACTGAGCTGTAGTTGATGGATAGCATCCTTGCATAGTTCCCCTGGAGGTCCACGTGGCTCAGTGCTGTGTGAAGAGCTATGGCTTCGGTGGATCTGTTTGCATTGTACGCAAACTGGTGGGTGTCGAGTCTGGGAGGTAGTTGGGCTTTGATGTGCCGTGCAATCAGTCTCTCAAAGCACTTTGTGATGATGGGTGTAAGAGCCACAGGCCTGGGGCCTCATTAATCAACCGTGCGTATGCACAGATGTGTGCGTAATGTGTGCGTAAGAACATTCCCACGCAAAGGATGGAATTTATCAACCTGTACTTGTGCGTAGGAACGTATGTAAATTTAAAGGAGCTTGAGGCAGGATTTATAAAAAAAATTCGTATACGTTTTAAGTTTTCTAGTAATAATGTCAGATGAAGCGTTCCAAACCAAAAAAAATGAGCCCTTTAGCGTATCTCTCCGTTGCCTTGAAAAGGGTGTGTGCTGCAAAATGTCCTGCAATGGTCAAGATTGTATTTTCTAATACTAAGACCAACTGTTATCACATGACTAACTATTTTTACTCGCAAACCATGGACAAAAACTAAGGATTAAAAGAGGAGCTAATAACTTTTGCACATGACTGTATTACTTTTTGTTTTCCGTGGAAAATGATGGTCTTTTCATTCACAGGATTTCCTCAGAAATCAGTCTTTGAAGGGAGCGCGGAAACCTTGGTCCAAAACATCTGGAGAAGGCAAAGGGCCAAAGACTGGGGGCAATAAATCACAGACTTTACCAGAGCTGACAGGAAAGAAGAGAGGTAGCCAATTTTTTTTCCCATGTTCACATTTTTGTATTTCACAAAGGCTGATAGGGCCCATTACATCTGGACTAATCGATAACCAGCACTAATCCCCTGGACAATATGTGATGTCACTGCTTACGATACATGATGAATATCGCATCCTCTTGTAAAAAGGCTGAGGTTAGACTGTAATGATTCATAGAACCTCGTACAACAGTGATGGAAGCACTTGTTGTTTTCCATTTCTCATGGCATTGGAACAATACACGGTAGTGGCACATTTCAGCTGAGCTTAAATGTGGACTTTTCATTTACGGTATTAAAAAAAAAAAAAAAAAGTTTATGTGGCAATTCACATAAAAAAAAAAAAATCCATGACATGACAGGAGGTACGTACAAAGAGAAAGGAAGGAAGAAAAAAAAGAGGTCTGGCACAGTTCAGCACTGGCTTATGACTGCAGCAAGATTTATGAGTGGTGCTGGATGGATGACGTGTGCATAGTAGTCTGTGGTGTCCAGTGGCGAACTGCAGAAAAGTGCTACCAAAGTCCAATGAATCAAAGCACCAAAGTGTGTCCGACACAGTGCCACTTAGGTATCATGGAGTACCGTTAAGGGTAGTCATGTCCCGATCCAATCATGTGATTTTTGAATGGTCTGGAGGAAATTATCAAATTTTTTACATCTTTATTTCACTAAATGGCTTTTTTTTTATTGAAGTAGTGTCTATCCTTCAGTTTCACTATAAGTGGGGAGTAGGCGTAACTTTCAGCCTAGAGTAGCAGCGGTAGCGAGTGAGCTGACGTGAACGTAGAGCAAACTTGGAGTGGGTTCATCTGTATTTTGGAAATGTCTTCAATTTCAAAATATTTAAAATCATGCTGTGAATGAAGAGCTCCAGCCTTGTTGAATTTTGCAAGATGGAAAGAACAGAGCCGCTTGTGTTTACAGAAGTCTTGGATTGGGACTCGGTATGGGCAGATTCTCTGAATCAAATGACTCAGATTTGGACTCGGGAGCAAAAAGAATAAAAAAACAATTTCTTTACTAAAGTGAATCTGCTCCTCCTTATCAACAGTGAGGTTCCCCACCATCACTGTCAGTGACTCATAGGTATCCTGAGTTTAGTTTTTTAGTAATACGTCCCTTGCAAGACTTCACATTGAGTCTTTTTGTAGATTTGATAGAACATATATGAGACAAATATTTCCTCCTGTTGTCATTCTGACACCGAGACACCTAGTTCGGTTTTGATTATTGTAGAAAAAGCAGAGACATCAAGCGTTTAGATGCAAGGAAAGTAGATCAAGAATACTGCTGTATAAAATGTCTCCCTTGTAAATAACAAATAAGGGGGTTTATGGAAGATAGTATTAAACAATAGAAATGTGTTATTCACATAAAGATCACAGACGGAGCTAGTCCTCTCTCCCGTCCGGTCCATAAAAACTATCCATCTTTGCTGGTGTGAGTAGGTGGTTGTCTTGTGTAGGGCTTCGTTGCAAGACACCCTGTAATCAAAGAAATAATCCAATTTGATTCAGTACCTTCAAAGATGTTTTTTATATTAAATTGTACACCAGTAGTTTATGAGAGAGCTGCACCAGAGAGAAGTTCAGGGGTGGAGGTCCCAACAGCTAACATAGATTCAGTTTGAAGACATGGAGGAGACGTATCTGGATGAAATCTGCTTAAGAAATTCGATGAGGTGTATTTGCCAGTAAAAATGAAGCAATCACAGACTCCAGCTGTTTAGAAAAAGACAGAGGTGGCAAGTTCTGGGAAAGGCAGAAGAAACTTGGGAGAGTTTAAACACTTTTAAACACTGATAATGGGAGCAAACTCCCACTTCTAATATCAGCTTTTAATTTATTATTTAATTTTTGCCAGAGAGTTCAGCTCCTTTAAGTTGTGAGGATGAATAATACTGTTGGTGGTTGAGGTTAATCAATCCACTCAATAAAATTTGTTGCAAAGCCAAATTTTGACAGTGCTTGAAAGATATGATATGAAATATATTACATATAAAATAATCTGATCAAATGCTTTCTGGACATCTGGAGATAAAATGGCTGTTTCGTGTATTTTTTTTTTTTATCTTTGTCAGTATACAAGGTATTCAAAAGCAAGCAGACTTATTGAATGAAAATCTACCAGGGAAACAATATAGTTTCCCAGTGTTGTGAAGATTTATTATAAAAGCGGGCATGTATTAGCTTCCAAGAGTGAGTGAGTCTTATTTCTCATTTAATGGTTTGCCATTCTTATCAGAAGAGGGCTTATCTTCTCTTGAGATGCATTACAAAATTAACAACCAAACCCATTTAGATGATACCTTTCTTAGTAGTGGAAATGCCATTCAAGAGTTGCGCTTTAGACATTTGGAGCTTCAATATCATACCTGGCAGCTGCATCTGGCTGATGGATGCGCAGGAGCCTACAGTTTCTCACAAGCCTCTTGTTAGTCTTCAATTTAGTAAAATATTCAAGTCACTTTACTTATAGACGCCCATTTCACAAAGGTCATCTCAAGGCACTTTATACAAAAGGCTTTTTTTTTTCATAGAACATGTTTTGTGGTCGTTTTTTTTTTTTTGTTTTTTTTTTTTTGTTCTTATTTTTGCCAATTTTTCTGTTTATCAGGTAATTCTGAAAGACAACAACAAGATGGGCACTATTCAGGGTTTGCGACCAACCCTGAAGTCGCGCACATCGAACTGCAGAATGGAAAAAAGCGAAGGAAGGTCTTACCTTTCCCTTCCCATCGGGGAGCTAAGATCAGGTACCGTTCTCTCGCCGTGACTAGTGACCTGTCTGCAGCACACGCTGAATGGATGATTGGATATGTGAGAAATCTTAGCAACAATGCTTATTTGTTGTTTTTGAGAGTATGCATTTTTTTTAAAGAAAAGTAAAAAAAGAAACAAAAAAACAAAACTGGTTTGATATTGTGATGGTATTTGTCTGTCTGGAGATGTGCTCAGTACTGTAACCTATTCTGACGGGTCTGAGGGCTTAAACCAGAATAACCCAATTAAAACCCAACATCCACGAACCACTGACTTTGACGTCTTGTACTTTTCAGACTGCGTGATAAAGGAAAGCAGCAGGCTCCGCCTCCCAAGAAAGCAGGGCTTGGATCCAAAAGGAAAGAGCATCAAAGACGGCAGATTGAGAAGCCAATGCTGTCCAGAAAGCAGGTTTGTACATTTTGTGTTGTATTTGTATTTATATGCTTCTTTGGGTATTTATTTGAGTAAAGACTTCTTGAAAATCCCTAAAAACAGTTTAGTCAAAAACATGATTGTTAATCATCTCCACTCCTCATTTTAGAAGCAGGAAAATAGTTAACGTCTTTGACATTTAACGTAATTTAAAAAAGATTTGCAATCCTTGAGAAACTTGGCCAAAGAGAATCCAGACATTTCTGACACTGGATGCTGCTTAAAATCCCTTTTTTAGAGCTACCAAAGGGAAAAGGTTTTAAAAGATGGTTCTGATTAAGAGAAAACATGGATACATTTAGGTCCAGGCACATCTGGACAATGTTTTTCTAATTTTGCTGAGCTTTGCTGCTAACAGTCAGCCAAATGCTGCAAAACGGATAAGACACCACTTCATAAAGCAGATGGCTAATAACCCTGAACATACTGCGAAAGCAGCACAAGACATGTTAAAGGCAAGTGTGATCTGAATGTCACAGAGCATCCTTTTCTGTCACTGAGGACAGAGAAAAGCCTACAAACACGCAGCAACAGAAAGGTTGTGTTAACAATTTTGTGGATGAAGTTACATCTATTGATAGTTGAACAAAACTACAGCAAAAAACTGAGTGTCAGCTCCTCCCCATCCCACCTCCCTCCTCTCTCCAGTTCTCTCTGAGAAACCCCATCATGAAACCTCCCAGTTGAATAATGTTGCACTTCTAGAGGAAAAACACCTGCACAAGTCTGGCTATGGCTAGTCTATGGCAGTTTACCGTGTGTGTACCTCTGAAAGGACGGTTGCACTACATTCATAGACTAGAAACATGACCCCAACAAAAGAGAGCGTCTAGTTAAAACCGTAACAATCATTTGGAGCAAGGACAATGGAAATGTAACTGTAGAAGGGAAAAATACATTTACATTTGCCTTGAAAATGGAAGAAATTATGTCAGCGGTGAGAAGCTGGCTGAAGAAAATGGCATTAAGAAAAGTTGAGCATGAACCATAATCAACACCTCAAATGGGTGGAAACGGTTTAGTTCAGTTTTACTTCATCATTCAGACGTTAAAAATATTTGTCTTAGATGCAGCAGTGTACAGACTAAGGACATTTCTAAAAACCCAATAAATAACGTTTGACTTAAATTGTATACAAACATAGTTGAAATCAAGCAACATGTTAAAAAAAAATCATACTTTTAATCAGAGCAATTAATGCACACTCTTTGTGGACACTTTATTTTTCATTTCACCAGTCGATTTGAAAACTATGTTTTGGTGATGATGAAAAGCACCTTTGTCAGGCTATCCTGCTACACCTTCTAACTATTTGCTTTCCTACTTTCTCAGAGTGTTAAAAGTGCTAAAAACCAGTTTAAGAGGAGAGATGGAGACCGCTTCGACAGTCTGGTGGAGCAGTACAAGAAGAAACTGATGGGCAGTGGCAACAGCGCAACAGTCAAAAGAAACAAGTGGTTTGATGCTTAATCGTGTGTGTGTGTAGGTGTGTAGGTGTGTGTGGGGGTGTGTGTGTGTGTGTGTGTAAGGAAGACATTTGAAGGGAGACAATATTTCACATCCTATGGTTCCAGAATAAATAACATTCTTTTAAATAGTTTCAAACTATACAGAAATAAAATGTCCATTGTAGTTACTATCAGTCAGCTAGTTCGTTTTTCTGTATTTTTATAAGCCATGTTCATTTATTTTTCTCTTTTTTTTTTAACAATTGTATGAAGTATAATGTGTAAGAACTTTTTTTCAGGCATGGCTTTTTATGAAAAATATTGTATTAAATCCATTTTGCTACCCTGGAGACACAAGTGTATCAGAACACACATTAACTCGACCCCTGTGTTGTAATACTTTATGTATGATTTTTCTCGACTCATTAGGCTACACAGACAAGCAGGAGAAAGTTTTAGGTTGAAGATGAATAGTTTTATTTAAAAATAATCTTAAAAAATACTTTCAGCATTTACAAAAAATATTCAGAATATTAATAGAGGCTAAAAATAGCCATTTTGTAACAGTCATTGATATTGCACATGAGTAAAAGTCCCTTCAGCCCTCCTGCCCCTTTAGTTCTGACAAATACATTTGTTATTGCTGGCAAAGGGTCAACCTGGTTCTTAGGAATTTCCAGGGATGACTGTGCTGTTCACGAAATCATCTCTAGTTGCAGTCAGGATCAAACTGCAGGATGTAATAAATAAAAAGTAGTGCAGTGGTGCCGTGATACAGTCCCATCACCATCCGGTACGGCTACGTGAGATACGTTGAACAGTTGTTTTTTTTTAACTTTTGTGAAAACTACATTCATTCTGCAAACATACGTCATGAAGCCAGGTGTCACTGGCCCATACTTAAATAACTTAAAATCAAAACTGTAAACAATTGGATCAAAAACATTTAAATACTAATATAAAATACTAAAATACTAAATGCGCGTTGTTCAGCAGTCAAGGCGTTCCGGTTCGTTCAGGAGCAGCATAACAACCTCATTAATTCTCAGGAGAGCCTTTTGGCTCACAGTGTCTTCTGAGTCCTGGTTTTGGATCTTGAAAAGCGGCAGGTCCGGTGTTGGAAACTTTGGTCCTTCATAACTGCAAGGCAGCTTAGAGATGCAGTCAATCAGGTCAGAGGTGTCCGACTTTATTTGAACATGGCCCACAAAGTTGGGAGAGATCCAGTTTTCGTAATCCATCAAGAAATTTGCGATGGATGAAGAGCCATGCAGTTGATCAGTCACCGCAGGAAGTGTCAGCTCTTCGAGGTCCTGCACCGCAAGCAGAAGAAGAATGTGATACAGTCAAAGATGTACCAGTTCAAGCACTGTGCGTTCTGCATTTATAAATGGAACTTAGATTTTTACCTTCATTTGGTTCAGCCGATCCAGCAGCTTATTGGCTGCTGTTGCCACTTCTGATCTGATCTGCTCCACTTGGTCTGGTAGAGGAGCTGCTCTTCCCATGTTACAAACTTGAAATAGACAGATGAGGAGCACTAGAGCGCAGTTCATGTTGGATTTGTGTGTCCAGATGTGTAGAGTATAGAACAGCAAGGGTTCCTAGGACAGGAATGAAAAATAAGATGATCGGAGTTAATGACTATGTATGACTTTTTGACATTAAATATTTTCTTTTTACTGTTTTACCCTGTCTCATCTATCTAAAAAAGAAAAAACCTGGTGTGAAAAGTAAACGTACGCATACAGAAACATTTGCTTCTTTCCAGTAATTGACCCATGTTGTTAGCAGCAAATATTTGTGATGGAGGCATTTGTGAATTTCTGTCCATGTAACCTTACAAAGATCGCTATTTTTTATTCCCTGATCTTAGTTTTCTTAAATAGTGTCAGAACATCTGAAGGAATTGTGCGCCTTTAAAGAGATTGAAGATAATTAACTCAGCACAGAGCCTAAAACATACAATCTGTTGTCCAACAAGCAGGACATCCTTCACTTATTGCAATGTATAACTTAAATATCCTAAACTGATCAAGAAACAAAAGTATGACAGTGAATACAAAGTGATGCTGAGAAGAGATGGATGGAAGAGTTGACCTTACCTTGATGTGGCGTCTGAGAGTATGTCACTCGTAGGCTCCATCTGGGCATCTTATAGTGGAGAGCTGTTGACTCATCCCTTACTCACCTTTCTCAGACACCCCAGTCCCTCACATCCTCCCCCTTTGCCTCTCATAGCTCTGATTTCCTGATGATGCTGAAGCACGCACATGGCGAGGTGAATAGACATTTTCAAGAAATGTCTCATGATACTTTTGAACTACATGGAAAAGTCATGTTTTCGTGTCAGTTACAGCTCATTATTTTTAGGATGCATGGAATACTTTTAATTCTGGACCTCTGTTTTTGAACGGAGCATTTCCATATTTGGAACAGTACAAGAAATGCAGAGCTACATATGTTCTTAATCCATTATCGTTGAAAAGTCTCAAACCTATGCAAAATACAAGGTATTGCAACTCAGATGAAATTGTCAAGATAAAGGAAGAATTAAGTGACAGTGGATGGATAGGCAAAAGAAGAAAGCCAAACTAGTATGACAATATTTCTCCAAATTGTCACAGCCTTCTATAAAACAAACAAGTTTAGTTTCTGTTTCGCCTTTCTCTTAGTTTTTTTAAGAAGTGACGGTGATATTTTAATGATTTACATTAATAATGTACAAGGAAGGGAGTTTTTCAGATGAGGAAACAGTCTAGCAACTTCACTGGGGTCTCCAACATCGCCTGGGGGGTGTTTTTAGAGCACTGCCACGTCCACATGGTGATGAATGTTTTTGTTTTTAAATGTGAGTGCATTTCATTGTTTATCTTCCCTTTTCCATTCCCACATTGTAACTGAAAAGGCGTACTTTTCCACTCTCACTTGTGCTGTAAAAGAAGTGAGCTCAAAGATATTATCAGTTAATGAAAGCAAAATGATTGCGTTTAAGCAGACTAAACATGAAATCTGAACGAGAAAGTGAACTTCAGTTGATGTTTGTTTGCATTATTATGTTAATAATTACACATACATCTTACAGGATAAATGCTTTGGCAAATACAGTGCTTTGTTTTGTTACCACTTTTTTTCAATTCAAATGCCTTTTTTTTAATTAAAAAAAAAGGTTTTTTCTTAGATTCTCTGTTTTTGAAATTAATAGTTGCATGGGGGAGATTCTGGTTTTACTGAAGCAATATTGAGTCAGAGTTACCAAAAATCCCAGTTTGTATTGGGTCCATATGGAGTGGAACAGAGCCACAACAAAGAAACCAAACATGACATAAATATAAGAGTTAAATAAAAATAGATGCAACATTACAAACCTCTTATTTTTTAGGGTTGTAAAGTTAAATCTAAGCTGTCTACTTCTGAAAGAAAGATTGCTATGCTAGAAAAAAGAAAATCCCGCAAAGATAAAAAAAGATAAATACATTTAAAAAAAAAAAAGGTAACATGAAAGTGAACAGTAGCATGTGTGCCTATTGTTCCAGGATGATGGAGCAACACGCAATCATTGCTACACCGTGAAAAGCAGGTGTTAATAAGATCTAAAACCTGATATAAAATGGATAAAACATATGTTTGGCGCTACATCTTTATTGATTTTGAAATGAAATGGTGTATAAAAAAAATGAAGGAAAGTACATCATTGCTTGGGTAGTTCTCGAATATTGTTAAAGGTTTCCTCGGAGCAGCTCACATCTGGAATGACTAAAAGCTGGCTGTTCGTCAGGTCTCTGTTTGCTTCACCGTCTGATTTCTTTATGACGTGTAAGCATAAGGGAAAGTTTCTAAAAACGTTACAGGTGGTCAGCCCTGACAAAACTTTTGCGTCAGTTGGGATCATTTTTCAACATCAAGTCTTTTACAAATTGTGTTAGAGATGTTAGATGATGTTATTATTATCAGGAAAACCTTTGAGTCAAAAGTATTTCCTCTCTGCCAGATGGAGTACTAAGTTAATAAATCTGTTTTTTTCAGCTCACTAAATAGTTGTTTGCATGCCTCATCAAATCTGGGGTGCAAAAGTAGATCTTTGTGCTGCTGTTGCTTGATTCAGACTTGCTACCAGCTCCGATTCCGGTTATAAATCCTCTGCATTGACAACAGTCGGTCCTTCAAAACGATAAGTCGCCTGAAATATGACAGGGGGACTCTGCAGGACTTCATTAATAATTCATGAGGAATGTCACATGACTTATGGGAGCTTGTGAGTCACATCTTCACAAGTGAGCGCCTTACTTTTAACTAATTATACACACGTACGCACATCTATTGACCCTTGAAGAGTAAGGGAAAGGAAGCAATTGCATTACCAGTAAATGACTGAGAAAGATATGAGATTGCAAGGCTGATAAGGGGTCTCTGACATCCCGCTAGTAACTGACCCATACTGGTGCTTTACGCAGTTGCGCAGTTAACGGTCTTGCTGGCATTTGAAGCCAGGAATATCTCAGAACAGGGTCTGCCTGGATGAGTCATATGAATGACGAGAATTCCGATTCCCCGTGCATGTGTGATCATTAAAGCCAAGGCAGTAATACGTTTTCACTCCCAGACTGTTGACTAATGAGGTACAACTTGGTGCTGGATAACTCAGATGTCTGCTGCAGACCAGACCAGTCATTGCAAACAAAGCAGTTATAAACCAAATTCTTTTTTGTACGATGCCAGGAGGCTTATCTAAAGCAAAAAAAATCGATTTCTAATTCTAGTCAGCTCAGCCAGTTGCCTCAACTATAATAGCATTGGCTAAACGCAACCATAATGTTTGATTTCACTGCAGAGAACATGTAAAACAGTATATTCCGCTGTCAACATCTGCCGGCAGCTCTGGAGATATTTCAGCGGGAATCCGCTAAGGGAGCTGGGAGCCAAAAATAACTTAACTTAACTTAATAACTGATGTTTCTTTTGGCTTCCAGAGCAACATGGCTGCATACCAAACAAAGAAATGGGCTTTAAAACTCCTTTCCAGAAACGGATGGATCGCTAGAACTAATGCTTTGTCCTTAGTGTTGTTTTACAGCCTATGGGTGAACCCCTGCACATGTCTTCTATGGGTGGCTTTGCTGACGTGTGAATTGTAGTAGCCTATAGCCCCACTACCTCATTGCAGTGACAGAGAACCACAGATTAAGTTTCAAACATCAAATACACTCAAATGTTCAGTCATCCAGAAGAGACTTGGATTGGAGTCACTGCTCCTCCACATCCAGAGGACCATCTAAGGTGGTTTGATACCTCCCTGCAGAGGTTTGGGGTTGCTTAGCGAAAGTAGGAAACAAGATGCATGATAAAATGCTCAGTGTACCAAAAGTATCGGGTTCAACTACCAAATTTTACTGGAGACTGCTTCATTTTCTCATCACGTTGTCACAAATAATCACTTGAAGACTGCTTTTTTTTTTGTTTTTTCTTGTATGACGCTTTAGAGCAGGGGTGTCAAACTCATTTTGCTTGGCGGGCCGGATTTGACCAATTTTTTTCTCGCGGGCCGCACGCTCAAAATATCAAAAACGGTGCAAAAAATGTTTTTCTAATTCTTTTTTTTTACTATTGTTATCTAATCCAATATCAGTTTAGTTCATTTTAAAGGAAATAGGCACTTTGTTTACACTCTAATTATGTAAAATATATTTCTTCAGGATCTTTTTTGAAATTTCTCTGTTTTTTTTTCAAATTATGTAAGATACTTTTAATATAATTTTATAAAGATTAACAGAAACAAGTATGTTTTTTTTATATTTCGCTTTTTTTATAGTAAATTTAATTAAAAGCAAAATCTTTCTTATTAATTCATTTATTACATTAAATAGATAATACATAGTCTTTATGAAATAATTAACTGGGCACATAAACATAAGGATAGACAGAGTGTTTCTTTGTGATTTAGAGATTTTTCCAGTACAATTAAGTGTATTTATTTTTAAAAATGGCACGGATATTTACGCCAGTGTGCCGAAAAAGTCAGCACTTCTCTTTTAACTGTTTTACTTTGTCACTATCCTCGTATTCAAATCTGAAATTCTCCGAATAAATATCTTCATTCATCTTTTTTAGCATGGATATTTTTCCTGCGAAAATATATACGGTAACAGTAGTCAGTTAATAAAAATAAACGACGTCTACAAAGAAATAAAATCGGCAAATGCATTCTAGAAAACTAAAAAAATGTCAAACTGCTCTCTTTGTGGAATAACGATGAATCTGTAGAAGAAATATATTATTGGATATGCTGCGATTCATGGCAATTATTTATGCCTTCCTTTTTAGTAAATTAACATTTCGTTTTTTTGCGTTGGAAACTTCTCGTGGGCCGCATGAAAATCTCTCTCGGGCCGCACATTTGACACCCCTGCTTTAAAGGAACTTGCCCAAGTATATCTTACCATATCAAAATTGGCTTTGACTGTACAGATATTGATCTTTAAAATGTTTTATTTTAAATAAAAAAAAAAGAAAGAAATCCATGCACTTGCAGTTTGTTAGAATAGAATAGATTAAGCTTTATTGGCCAAGCATGAACATGCCAGACAGGGAATTTGACTTTGATTCTTTCGCTCACTGAACCCAGATTTAAATAGTTGCAAACAGTAAATAAACAAATGGATCTTATTAACATATATACAATAAAAAAAAAAAAAGTGAAAGGTAGTCATGGTTAATGAAAGGTGCATTGTGGTTATTATTCGGGCCTGAGCACTAACACGAAGGCTCTATTGTATCTGTAGGAATTGTTTTCCTCGTTTTTCTTGTTTTTATTTTTACGACGAAATGAGGGCCTTTTTGCCCCCCTAAACGTGCCCCAAAAGTCACCAAATTTTGCACACAGGCCTGGCGAAAAATGTGATATTTAAAGGTTTGTATTAATGGGCGTGGCCTAATGGCTCAACAGCACCCCCTACAAAACTTCGTGCCTCAAGCCCCACAATACGGTTTGACGTACATGCACGAAAATCGGTAGCCAACTGTTATGATGTCGCAACTTAAAGAAAAGTCTCTTGGCGCCATGGCCGAAACCGAACAGGAAGTCGGCCATTTTGAATGAATCGTGTAATTTTGGCGCAATTTATGCCATTTTTTTGGCCGTTAATCCGGCCCGAACCGTAACGTGCACCCTGTGTGTTATACATCAAAATGTGCGTCTAGATCCTGCGACGATGCACATTACTTTTCTCAGTCAAAAGCGTTACTGTGGCGACGCTAGACGCCAAAAAGTGTGCTCCCTCTTCATCTGATTGGTCCATATTTGATAGTTCCTACTTTCTGCTATTACTTTTGAATGGTTTGACATAAAGAGTTGTGGGTGGTGTCATCGGACTTGGTTTTGAGTCCTTGAACATAATTGGTGCAAATTAGCCCTGCCCCTTCTTCTGATTGGTCAATATTTGATAGTCCCTATTCTCTGCCATAACTTTTGAACAGGTGGTGATAAAGACATGTGGGTGGTGTCATCGGACTCGGTATTGAGTACTTGACCTTCATTGGCCTGAATTAGCCCCGCCCCTTCTTCTGATTGGTCAATATTTGATAGTCCCTATTTTCTGCTATAACTTTTGAATTGTTTGATATAGAGAGTCGTGGCTGGTGTCATCCACTAAATGTCCAGGCCTGAAGAATCTACATGCAAGTCATACAAGCGCTTCCACTGCAGCCTGAACGTGCACAAGGGTGCGAGGGCCCGTTCATCGCTGCTTGCAGCTTTAATTATTTTTTTTATTATTGCACACTCTTCATCATCTTCATCAGGGCAACAGCTTGAGGGAAGAAACTGTCTCTGAGTCTGGAGGTTTGGGCGTACAGTGCTCTGTAGCGCCGTCCAGAGGGGAGGAGTTCAAACAGACTGTGAGGGGTCTGCAGAGATGTTACCTGCCCGTTTCCTGGTCCTGGACAGGTACAGGTCCTGGATAGATGGGAGGTTAATCCCAATTATCCTCTCTGTAGACCTAATTGTACGTTTCAGTCCTTGCCTGTCTAGTTTGGTGGCCGATCCAAACCAGACAGTGATGGAAGTGCAGAGAACAGACTGTATGATGGCATGTAGAAGGTGGTCAGCAGCTGCGGTGGCAGGTTAAATTGGCGTTTGCAATACATTATGGGTACAAACGTGAACTGGCTGCATGGTTGGATCTACAGGGCCTCAACTCAAGAGCCTTGCCCCCCCTAATTTTAATGCTACTGTTGACTATTCTGCCCAAAATCTCCCCACTGCATTGAAATAAGGCATGACTTTTTTTAAATTATAAAATCATCTTTGGCCCCTAAAATAGGCTACTAGTACCCCCCTGCTGCGAGTCTGTGTGACGGACCTCCTGCCGGGCCGCTGTGGAGAGAGCGAGCTGGCAATTGTATATTGGCTAAATAAGCTTCCACAGCCCACAAGTGATATTTTTACTTCTTTTTAAGTTAAATTCAAATTAAGTAAAATGTATTTAACTAAGTTAAATTTCAACCAGGAACCAACCGCCAAAGGCGACTGTTCAGTGCGCATGTTAATCGCTTGTCAAAACGGCTTGTTACTGTATGTCTGATTGTTTGTGTATCGCAGGACTCTTAATTCTCACGCATTGAGCGTGAGACACACTCATTTCAACTAGCTTACACGCAACACATGGAATTTCTCACGCTGAGAAATCATTAACTTCACCGCAAAGAAATTCCCACAGCCGACTTTACGAGTCAGCAGCACAGTACGCTGCAGCTAAGAGCAGCTGTCTTGAGTTACCGACCAATCAGCCTATCAGAAAATAGAATTTCTTGTTGCCAGGTAAAGTCCGACTTTCAGCCTCAAGTGCTTCGTCCCCTGTAAGATAACTTTTGAAAGCAGAACTATTACAAGTTATTTTAGCAAAAGAGGAAGGAGTGACCAGGAGAAGCAAGCAGAGCAAGAGGGATAGAAATGAAGAAGAGAGAATGGAGGACAATTCAGGAGGTTCTTGATGTGGGGAGGGTCACTGAGCAGAGCAGCAACAAAGTGAGGAAAAAGGGACAGATTAGAGGTAAACCATGAAGATGAGGAGCAATATGGAGGAGTATCAGGGCCACTGATGAAAAAAAAAATACAATTCTGAGAAAAAAGAATTCAGACTTTTTTCTCAGAATTGTATTTTTTTTTCTTCAGTGGTTCTGATACTTTTCCGTAGGGGTGCACCAGTGCAACCTAATTTAAAGAAAAACCCTCCAAGGAGCAGCAAAAAGAAGTTGACATTGCAATTTCGTCATACTGCGCTGATGTCCCACGCCACCCTGTCCTCCTGCCACCCTTTTGCCCCCCATGTAAAATAGTTTGGATCCACCACTGACTGGCTGCAATTACCGGTAAGTCCCAGCCTATGGAGGACTAAAACTGACATAATTAAAAATAAAAGCAGAAATATATATATGTCCTTGTTTTTACATTCCCTCGTCTCCTTTGTCCTTTTTTTACTTTACCTCATAAATTTCTGGGTCATTATACAAATTAGGAGGGCTGCCCTTCTTGGTCCAACTCCTCTACTATTGGTCAGGAAGAAGGAAGGATCCCCGAAATCCATGCACTTGTCATTTTTGATTTCACTGTCAACTCAACATGTTAAACATTGTAGTCCGCTTTCAGTTTTGTTTTCTTTTGAAATTAAAATACATAACAGTGAACTGTTACCCCTGGACTTTGAACAACCAATACACCACACAGCGGAGAAGTGAGGTGAAAATGGAGGAGCATGTGAAAGTTGTCGGTACAGTGAATGGGGAGTTTACATTTCTAAAATGTCACTGACGGCACCATTGACAAAGGTAGAGTGATATGTGTTCTTTGTGGAAAGGAATTTGCTCACCACTGAAGCAGTTCAAGTTTATGGGAAATGTTTGTGGGAAATGGAAGGAAGCCAAATCAGCTTCATCATCAGAGCCACCTACGATGTTCTTCCCACGCCCAAGGACCTAAACCAGTGGCTTGGAGAAGATCCCTCTTGTGCACTCTGTCAAACCCCTGCAACACTGAGACACATTCTTACCGGCTGCAAAACCAGTTTGTCCCAAGGCCGCTACACCTGGAGACACAAGGTCCTAAGACAACTCGTGATCATTCTGGAAGGAAGGAGAACTACCACCAATGCCCTCCCTCCACCAATGCCCAGACACGCAAACACCACCCGTTTTGTAAGAGAAGGACAGCACGCAGCAAAGCCATCGTCAGGAGTCGAAACGACCACCCTAGACTCAGCCCGAGACTGGAGGATGCAGGTTGATCTAGACAAGAAACTGTCCTTCCCCCCTGAGATAATCACAACGACCCTCAGGCCAGACCCGGTCTTGTGGTCAACCTCCCAGAAGGTGGTGTTCATTGTGGAACTAACTGTACCATGGGAAGCTGCAGTTGGTGAAGCATATGAACGCAAACAACTGTGGTACTCTGACATAGCAGCCGAGGCAGAACAGCGCGGTTGGCGTGCCCAAATTCCTCGGTTGAGATCGGGTGTAGAGGTTTTGTGGCTACGTCCAGAACCAAGCTTCTGAAGGGGATGGGAGTGCGAGGACAGGCAATCACATAAAGCCGTCAAGACGCTGTCAGAGGCTGCTGAACGAAGCAGAAACTGGCTATGGATCAGGAGGAAGGACCCCAACTGGGCTCCTAGATGAACATTGAGGGGTGAAAGCCGAGAGGGGCACACCTGGGACGCCAGGTGTTGCTGTTGAGCCCTTTGGAGATGTCCTGGGCCTATCAACGAAACTTCTAGGAAGGAGGGTGCCCACCTGATGACCTCAGTGAAGCTTTTACCCCTACCCACTCAATGCCAAGTTCCGATTATCTTAGGGATCGTACTATCTAGTCCTATAAGCTCAACTAGCTACCACAGAAACGCAAAGCACTGGTCGCGAGCGCAGCCACAGCAACGCATGCGCACATCTGCAACCGAGAGGCTGGCAACTGATCTTGCCAAGTGGATGTAAATGGCTAGACTGCATTTGTTCAAGTCTGTTTAAAAAAAAAAGACTTTATAAAGCCACTTTTTTTGTTGTTGTCATACATTTATATGAAGCTATATGAATTTAAAGGAAAACAAGTTTTTCTCAGCAATTATGTGAGATTAAAAAAGAGATTAATTAATTACAGATCCTAATTAATATATATATATATATATATATATATATATATATATATATATATATATATATATATATATATATTAAAAAATAAATAAATAAAACTACAAAATATAATTATGAAACTATTATCACTGAGCCCACCACCAGGGACGGACACAAACTGCCACGCATTGTGACACTGCTGAGAAGGTAATCAGCTCCAACAGGACCTGTACACCTCAAGGACTTTAGGCCGTGCAGGTGGGATTACTGCTGAACCTTCTCACCCTGCACACAGTCTGTTCAGCCTCCTTCCCTCTGCCCATCCGGACCAGAACCCTGCCACAAGAACAGTTTCTTCCCCAAAGCCATCAGACCCATGTGCAACAGTAGTGGATTAGGGGTCCGATGAGACAGAGCTGGAGAAGGAGCTGGAGTCATCTGGAACAGACCTCATCTCGACATGAAATACAATCATCCCAGACATCCTGGTTAGTCAACTAATGCAGAGGTCTCGGACTCCAGTCCTCGAGTCAACATTCCTGCATGTTTCAGATGTTTCCCTGCTTCAGCACACCGTGATAAAAGTAGCTGTGACACCAACAGAGCTGTCCAGACCTTGATGACAAGCTGGTGACAACCATTAATTTGAATCACGTGTGTTGATGCAAGCAGACATCTAAAACATGGAGGATTGCGGCCCTCGAGGACTGGAGTCCGAGACCCCTGAACTAATGGATTTAGACCCGGTCCCTTCTATTGGGGTTGGGAGGAGGAGCAGGGCAATGATTGACAGGAAAGGGGGAAAAGGACGCGTTTTTCACAGGCAAAAAACACCGTCATAAAAAAAGACAGGCATGGAGTACTGGAGTGAAGTTTTTCTTGTTACACCCTTTTAGACACATTTGAGGGATATTGGCCAAGACTTTTAATACTGTTAAAAGCATGTTAAAAATTATGTCACAATACCTTTAAGCCTACTTGTCCAACTTCATCATCAATTTTCTGGACAACACGACCCATTTTGGACTCATCCCTGGTGGTGACAATACAGCGTATAGGGATGAGATTCAGTGTTTCTTGGTAAATAACTTGAGACTGAACACAACAAAGACAAAGGCGATGGTGATCGACATCAGGAGGAAACGTGATGTCTGTGAGTGGAAACGATGCAGTCTTTTACTGTAAACTCCTTGAAGTCCGTGTATCTGATGACATCTACTGGAAATCCAACACCATTCTAATCATCAAAAGAAATTCATCTTAGCGTGCTCAAGAGGAACAGTATGAAGTGAATCTGCTGGGGATATTTTACAGAGCAACCGCCAAGAACATCCTCCCTTAGTTGCATCTACAGAATGCAGGCTGCACAGTTGCGCCAAAAAGGCTCTGTAGAGAGTCGTTAAGTCCGCTGATAAGATCATACGATCCCCCTGCCCCCCTCAAACATACTTTGCTACATCAGGCTACGTCAGCAGGGTACTGAACATCAAAAACCCCTTCCATCCTGACCACCATCCTCTCCTTGAACTGTTACCTTCTGGCAGATGCTACACAGCTGCCAAGTCAATTACCTCAAGATACAGTTTTATGCAAAACTCATAAGCACTTTAACAAACGATAAATGAACAAACACTTTGCCCGGGGCACTTTATCTCTTTTGGCTGCACTTTTTTTTTTTTTTTCCCAATTCTCAACTTTGTTATTTGCATGTCTCCTGGCTCGTGTGCTCTTGTGTATTCACGATGAAGTGCTTACAAGTGTCGTTGCATTGCCCTTGAGTTTAGACAATTTAGAAAGCTTCCTGTCACAACCACTATTCCATCAAAAATCTGCCGTGCAAGAAAAGAAAACAAGAGATCCAATTTTAGGCTTTCACGTTTTTACATTGAAGATGACAGCCTTCTCCAAAGGTAAAATAAAATCAAAAGTTAAACTGCCCTTTACACACTTTGACAGACCTGTTAGAAAGAGGGTTTGTGTAACATGAATTTATGTTTGTATAATTGCCATAAAATGTGCTCTCTCGCTCTCTCTCAAAGGCCAGTGATTGGCTGGAGTTTTTTTTTCAGTTGATACATTTTCTAAAACTGAAAACAGATTCAAGTGGATATGAAGAAGTCTAGTTAACCCTCAGAGGCGACTGAAATGTAAAGACGTTTAAAAGTATGACTATTAAAATTGTATACAGAAATACCTAGACAGATTTGGCTACTATGGTAATAACACAAGATCTTAATGTAAAACAAAAAAAATGATGTGGAAAAGGTTATGGCCACTGAATACCATTAAAATATTGAATTTTATTAGACAAGTATCTTAATAAATATGAGGATTTGTAGTTGGTGGTGGTGTTGGTGGTGGGGGGGAACTATTGTTACTGTCACATGAATTAGCTTTTTTTAATGTGTAATTTTGTACTGATATGAAGAGTTTCTGATTGATCGTAAAATGTATTGGAATATCTGTTAACAAAAATAATTAATATGTTAAGCTCAGTAACAGGTTCATTAAGTTTTTGATGTCAAACCTGCAATGGTTGTGTAGGCACACATATCTAAAAGCTGGTTACCCTTGGTTAAAGGTAAAAGCTGAAATTGTGATCCACCTTCACCAGTTACACCATATTGGCGGACCGGCATAGTTAATGATCTTACTGATAAAACCTCTTAATCTGGCAAAGTCTCGATGCTGATCTTCCTGGTGAAGATGCTGGTCTTGATGTTGAAACCTCTTCACCTGCAAGACCATGTTGGTCCAGCAGCAAAGCAGCCAGCATTGTCTTGCAGGCGGACCAGCATCAATAATGACACATTCCATAGCAGCTTCATATGCTGGTTCACCAGCTTAACCAGCATTAAACCATCTTAGACCAGCAAGCAAATCAAGCTGCTCTAAAATGCATTTCTTCAGCAGGGACATTGCTTGAGCAGGGCATGTTGTGGTCAGTAAAATGAAATGCAGTGGAGATGTCTCTCATTCATCAAATCTTGGGGTTATGAACACAGGCTGTGCAAAACAATGTACGAAGCATTCGGTCATGTGACCAATCGGTTTCTGAAGACTGGTTTTGAAGCCTGTTTTTCTTTGTTTAGGGTGCAGCCATGTGTCTCAGCAAGTCCCACAGCATGTCTATCAATGTTAGCTTTGCTCTCAGCCCCTTCAGCCAATTTATTTCCAATATGATTGATTGACAGTCAGCTCAGCCAATCACTGGCTGTTATCACTTCCTTATCCGCAATATTTTGCATTCAACATCAACTAAATCAAAGCTGGTTTAAGCTGAAAAACAGGAACCTCTTCAAATGAACATTGTGGCATAAATACAATTGCAATGATCAAATTTTGCACATTAACAGTTTTTATGCAGGCAATGTTTCAGAGTATTGGAGATATTTCCCCCCTTTGATGTTATCAAAGCTATGAACCTGTGGCATGCAAGCCCCAATCATGTAATTTCCGCGTTGATGCTCATGCCGGACTACGGTTGGCTGCAGTTCCTCGACTGACCAATAGGGGCTGGCTGCAAAACCGAGTCAATCGCCATTAACTCCCATATTAAAACTCCCACTTTTACAGCAGATATGATCATATTTACAGCCTGGCTCAAAAACTGCTGGGATTGGTTTGTACCACCCCAGGAGTTTATGTCACGCATTAAATTTATTTCCAATAACTATCCATTTGTATAAAACCCAGCATCGGGTAAAGGGTGGTCATTCTCGATTTAACCATCGAGCCACTATATTTAATGGTATGTCCCGCTGTAAAGGTCTGAGGGCACATCTGCAGATATATTGGTGGAGTTTGAAGGAACTATGATTGATGTGCAGTGGGCGTTTGCTGAGTGACACGGCTGCGCTCTGTACAAAGGAAAACTCAACCATTTTCTGACTATATGAATCATTTTGATTGATTTCAATGAATATCACTGTATGATCTCTTAAAATGACTTGTTCTTTTATAACATGTTTGACTATATCCATAAGATTTCTGGAAATGAGCAAAAAATCTACGTGTGGTTGCAAGGACAGACTCCTTGTTAAGTTGTGCTCTCATCAATCATATTATCTATAGTTATTTTAAGTTGTATGATCTCATGCCTTTCTGATTTGCTCCCATATTACATGGTTTACGACCAGTTTGTTTTTGTATGAGATTATATTGTAAGCAATACGGCCAGCCTCCTGGGGATGTTATTACTATCGTGATTCTTTTTATATGTTGTGACACTTTACGTTAATTCACTTTACTTTATGCTTTGATGACAATATCAGTTACAATATCAGTTACAATATCAGTTACATGCTGTAACAAGCACCTGCCTCACTCTGCTGCACCTCTCACTTTTTTGTATTTTTTGTATAATTGTTTGTATAATTTGTTTTGTATAATTGTATATATGTTATTTTATTCAGAGCTGTCATTTTTTCTCTACCTCAAACTGCTGCACCTTAGATGTTTATTTGTATATATGTCAACAAATACCACATTTGTTTATTTACTGCCTAAAGAGCGAAATTACCGGAGTCAAATTCCTTGTTGGACAATGTTCGAACCTGGCCAATAAAGATGATTCTGATTCTGATTCTGATTTACGGGAAGGACGTTGAGGAGCGGCGGGTCTTTTTTTCTTCACTCTCCTTTTTCACGACATGCCATGGCTACTGAAGTGTTTTACCAGTGCTATGAAGAAGTTTAAATAAAAACAACATTTTGAGACCATTTCCTTCCTATGGTTCTTGTTATGGCTGACGAGGCAGTCTAATACATGGTGCACTCTTGTTGCACCATGTATTAGATTAGATTAGATTAGATTCAACTTTATTGTCATTGCACATGTCAAAAGTACAGGGCAACAAAATGCAGTTAGTATCTAACCAGAAGTGCTTATGCAGTGAAAAAAACACAATGTACAGCATATACACATATACATACAGTACTCGAGTTGAGGGGGGATGAGGGGGGATGGCATCCCCCCATGAAATAAAAACGGTCCAAATCATCACCCCTGTAAAACTGCCATCCCCCCTTTCCATCCCTTATGTCATTTCATCAATGAATGGGGTATTACTGCTATTTCAACATTTAGAATCATTACCATAAAAATAACAGCAGAAAAATAACTTATTTGACTATTTTCACCTGTTTCAAGTACATTTTCACTTGAAATAAGTAGAAAAATCTGCCAGTGGAACAAGATTTATCTTCTTATTCCAAGCAAAAAAATCTTGTTCCACTGGTAGATTTGTCTGCTAATTTTAAGTGAAAATCTAGGTCCGTGTATCTTTTGGTCATTGGATTTTTCCGTCATGAGTGGGAATCAAAAAACAAAAAACGATTGGTTTATTTGATTTTCCTTTTAAAACAAAAAACAAATATTGAATACACTGCATTTTTTCTTTTTCTGTGTTAATATGATTTAACAAAGATTCAAAATACGCTTTTATTTTCGTTTTCTATTTCATATAAGAAAAATGAAATCCCTAGTCAACAGGAAGGAAAAAACGAACCAAAAACAACCGTTTATTCATATTCGTGCACCGGAAGCTGGCATTTACAACCGAATGAACTTAGTTCTGGATATTTAACAGGCATTCCTGTGACAATTCTCTCCAGGGGAAGTTTGATTTTAATATTTTATTGGTCGGGTTTACGTGACTCGGAAATGGCTCTGTATGCTGCAGTTCGGGTAACCATGGCAACCATAGCGGCGCTGAAACAACAGATTAAGGATTATTTTTTAAAGATTGATTAAGGACTTGTTCCACAGCGGTTTGACGCACAAACACATTTCCTGCACGTTGCAGCAGATGTGTCTCCTGCAATGCTCAGAAATGAGCGTCAGAAGATTCTGTGCTCGGCATCATCTGAGGAGAAAAAGGCTACGCAGAGCTGGAGAGCGCTTTGATTCAATCTATTTATGAGGTTTTTATTCAGATGTCCACAGTATATTGCAAATATACACACTGCATGCGACGCGAGCGAGAGTCAGCGTCAAAAACAGTTCCATTGCTTTATTTTTTATTGCACTGTCTATACTGGTTGCGAGCGACGCGGCGTCGTTTTGAGCTGGACTTTTGTCGCACGCCCTGTTTCTATTTTCTTCCCGTCGCTCGCGTTGAAAGCCGGTTGAAAGTGGAAAAAAAAGTGTAAAGCGCTGTAGGAAACAGTCATTTCAATACAAGAACTTCAATAAAGTGGCAGCTGCTGGAGGGAGATCGCCAGGCTGGAAGGTTCTGATAAGATAATAAGATATAATAAGAATCTTATCTTAATCTTATTAGGGCTTAATTTGTCCCGGATCCTGCCGGATTGATCGTGTCCTCTGCTTTTTCCCCACATCCCAGTAATGATCTGACATGCTGACATGTTTGCACCGCACGCCGGTCACTCCAGCTGTTCGCTGTTTGATTGCGTAATCACACGCCGTTATTAATTGTTCGGTTTTTTCCCCACTTATTCCACCGAATAATAAGCTTGTTTTCTGTTTAGAAAGTACAAACGTAGGGAGATTACAAGTAATCACCCATCTTTTACTTGTCCCTTTACTCTTTTAGGAGTCTGCTAATGTTAGGAGTTTCTTTCAGGAGCGCACGGGCGGGTGAATAAAGGCTGATTTATGGTTCCGCGTAAAGCCGGAAATATACTCTACGCACGTAACCTGCGTAGCCTGCGTAGCCTGCTTTGTGTCTGTTCATGCTCCACTGCGTACGTCGCGTACCACCCGAGTAGAGCCTGTCATACCGATGGTGACCGATAGGGGGCAGTAAGCAGAGCAACAGTTGGAAAAGCTACTTATATTAAGTAGCAGAAGTAGTAGCAGCAGCAGCGGTAGCAGATTAGAAAAACGAACACTTTTACAGGACAATATTGGATGATGTAGGAGATTATAACATCGTGTGAATGTGTATGAGTGTGTATGAATGTTTGTGGTGGTCGGAGGGGCCGTTTGGCGCGATATGGCAGCCACGCTCCCGTCAGTCTGCAGGGCAGCTGCGGCTACAGACGGAGCTACCACCGGGGAGAATGTGTGTGAATGAATAATGATCTCTGTAAAGCTCTGGGTGCCTAGAAGGAAGCTAAAGAAAACCATAACATTATTATTATTATTATTACTCTTTTTAATGTGTATTACTTATTTATATTACTGTTTTACCCCCTTCCCTGTGTGTGTGTGTGTGTACTTCTGCTACGTGAGTTTCCCCGTTGAGGGAGTAATGAAGGACTATTTTATCTTATCTTATTATTATTGCTTATTATCAAAAGTGGATAGTCTGTCCAGACTAATTTATCCAGCATTCTCCTCACCCATCTCAACAAGAATGACGAAACAATAAATCCAGTTAATTTTAGGTTCATATGGAGAAGTAGATGTCAATATATAAGAAAGATTAACATGGTCAAAAAATGTATTGTTCCTAATATGATTCCAAGTCATTCAATAGTATTTTTATTGAAAAACAGAGTATTTAAAATAAAATAAGTCCCGTCAATTGACTCCTGGCTCCCGGCTCCGCTTCCTCCCGGCTCCGGGAGGCACCGAGGCTCGGCGCGTACCTCCGCCGGGGCTCGGTCGCCGGGGCTCGGCGGCCGGGGCTCGGCGGCCGGGGCTCGCCGGCCGGGGCTCGCCATCCGCGGTACTCCCGGGGACTCTAGTCCCGCAGCACCAGTGAGTATTTTGACCGGAGAGATTATAAAATACCGGACTTCGGCATATTTTACCGGACAACGGAAACCCTGGGGGGAAGTTAAATATTGCATAAATATATGCACGGGGAACTTTCTCCAGGGGAGAGCAGCATAATCGTGCCAGCCGGGATCAGACCGGGAACAGCGATACTAGCGGCCAGAGCGAGAACTGCAGGTCGCGTACGCGTTCAGTGTCTTTTTGAGAACGTGCACGTCGACGCGTCAAATGTACGCAGGATACGCAGGATACGCGAGACGTGACGTCACGCGTATCCTGCGTCTCGCGTACGCGTTCTGAACTGCAAGTATAAACGCGGCTTAAAATCGACGGCGTAGCCTACAGCGTAGGGTACGCGGCGACGCGCACCGTTCGGTGACCGCGCCGCGTACCCTACGCTGTAAGGTCTGCGTTGGTGTAAAGCCGGAAATATACTCTACGCACGTAACCTGCGTAGCCTGCGTAGCCTGCTTTGTGTCTGTTCATGCTCCACTGCGTACGTCGCGTACCACCCGAGTAGAGCCTGTCATACCGATGGTGACCGATAGGGGGCAGTAAGCAGAGCAACAGTTGGAAAAGCTACTTATATTAAGTAGCAGAAGTAGTAGCAGCAGCAGCGGTAGCAGATTAGAAAAACGAACACTTTTACAGGACAATATTGGATGATGTAGGAGATTATAACATCGTGTGAATGTGTATGAGTGTGTATGAATGTTTGTGGTGGTCGGAGGGGCCGTTTGGCGCGATATGGCAGCCACGCTCCCGTCAGTCTGCAGGGCAGCTGCGGCTACAGACGGAGCTACCACCGGGGAGAATGTGTGTGAATGAATAATGATCTCTGTAAAGCTCTGGGTGCCTAGAAGGAAGCTAAAGAAAACCATAACATTATTATTATTATTATTACTCTTTTTTTAATGTGTATTACTTATTTATATTACTGTTTTACCCCCTTCCCTGTGTGTGTGTGTGTGTACTTCTGCTACGTGAGTTTCCCCGTTGAGGGAGTAATGAAGGACTATTTTATCTTATCTTATTATTATTGCTTATTATCAAAAGTGGATAGTCTGTCCAGACTAATTTATCCAGCATTCTCCTCACCCATCTCAACAAGAATGACGAAACAATAAATCCAGTTAATTTTAGGTTCATATGGAGAAGTAGATGTCAATATATAAGAAAGATTAACATGGTCAAAAAATGTATTGTTCCTAATATGATTCCAAGTCATTCAATAGTATTTTTATTGAAAAACAGAGTATTTAAAATAAAATAAGTCCCGTCAATTGACTCCTGGCTCCCGGCTCCGCTTCCTCCCGGCTCCGGGAGGCACCGAGGCTCGGCGCGTACCTCCGCCGGGGCTCGGTCGCCGGGGCTCGGTCGCCGGGGCTCGGCGGCCGGGGCTCGGCGGCCGGGGCTCGCCGGCCGGGGCTCGCCATCCGCGGTACTCCCGGGGACTCTAGTCCCGCAGCACCAGTGAGTATTTTGACCGGAGAGATTATAAAATACCGGACTTCGGCATATTTTACCGGACAACGGAAACCCTGGGGGGAAGTTAAATATTGCATAAATATATGCACGGGGAACTTTCTCCAGGGGAGAGCAGCATAATCGTGCCAGCCGGGATCAGACCGGGAACAGCGATACTAGCGGCCAGAGCGAGAACTGCAGGTCGCGTACGCGTTCAGTGTCTTTTTGAGAACGTGCACGTCGACGCGTCAAATGTACGCAGGATACGCAGGATACGCGAGACGTGACGTCACGCGTATCCTGCGTCTCGCGTACGCGTTCTGAACTGCAAGTATAAACGCGGCTTAAAATCGACGGCGTAGCCTACAGCGTAGGGTACGCAGCGACGCGCACCGTTCGGTGACCGCGCCGCGTACCCTACGCTGTAAGGTCTGCGTTGGTGTAAAGCCGGAAATATACTCTACGCACGTAACCTGCGTAGCCTGCGTAGCCTGCTTTGTGTCTGTTCATGCTCCACTGCGTACGTCGCGTACCACCCGAGTAGAGCCTGTCGTGCACGTCGACGCGTCAAATGTACGCAGGATACGCAGGATACGCGAGACGTGACGTCACGCGTATCCTGCGTCTCGCGTACGCGTTCTGAACTGCAAGTATAAACGCGGCTTAACGCGGAACCATAAATCAGCCTTCTAAAAGGCGAGTCTCAGCTGTCAATCAAAAGAACGTGGTAGAACGTGGGGCCGATAACGCGTTCAGAGCGGGTCCGATGCCACGCATTGCGGCGCGACAGTCGGACGCTCGCATGCAGTTAGGACAGTTGGGAGCCGTAGCCTAATTTTTGTTGACAGCTTTGTACTGAACACTGATCACCCCGTTCACGTTTGCAGTGTACACGTTTAAAACCCATTAAGCATGTCGGAAGGCCGTTTGTGGCAGAGTTTTGTCATTAAACGCCATAAAACTTCTGTCGGACTCAGCGTAGCCTACTTCTGTCAGCAGCGCGTCATGCAAATATACAGGACCTAACAATAAACTCTCAAGCGGCTCTTAAAAGTACAGGAAAGCCGCAATACCGGCTATCTGTCTTCACATGGGGGTGCTTGCTGGAGAAGGTCGGGTTGGAAGAACCTGAGAGAGCTCCATCAGCCATACCATGAATTCAGGCGTCAGGTAAAGTTTGTGCTGTAGTGCAATTTATACATATAATCACGTGGATTCCTCACGCGTGGGACTAAATTAATTCTTCCAACCCGACCTTCTCCAGCATGCACCCCCCAGTGAAGACAGATAGCCGGTCATTCGGCCATGATGAATCAAAGCGCTCTCCAGCTCTGCGTAGCCTTTTTCTCCTCAGATGATGCCGAGCACAGAATCTTCTGACGCTCATTTCTGAGCATTGCAGGAGACTCATCTGCTGCAACGTGCAGGAAATGTCATTGTGCGTCAAACCGCTGTGGAACAAGTCCTTAATCAATCTTTAAAAAATAATCCTTAATCTGTTGTTTCAGCGCCGCTATGGTTGCCATGGTTACCCGAACTGCAGCATACAGAGCCATTTCCGAGTCACGTAAACCCGACCAATAAAATATTAAAATCAAACTTCCCCTGGAGAGAATTGTCACAGGAATGCCTGTTAAATATCCAGAACTAAGTTCATTCGGTTGTAAATGCCAGCTTCCGGTGCACGAATATGAATAAACGGTTGTTTTTGGTTCGTTTTTTCCTTCCTGTTGACTAGGGATTTCATTTTTCTTATATGAAATAGAAAACGAAAATAAAAGCGTATTTTGAATCTTTGTTAAATCATATTAACACAGAAAAAGAAAAAATGCAGTGTATTCAATATTTGTTTTTTGTTTTAAAAGGAAAATCAAATAAACCAATCGTTTTTTGTTTTTTGATTCCCACTCATGACGGAAAAATCCAATGACCAAAAGATACACGGACCGATCTACTTGAAACAGGTGAAAATTTATGGAAGCATATGAGGAACTATATTCAAATTAAAATGCATTTGCGGAAATGCTTTTTCATTTTAAGAATGTGCCCGCATTATTTGAGTCAAAAATGAAATTGATAATATATAATCCGATTTGCATTTTCATTTTCGTATTCAACACTGCTTATTCTTGTACTTAATTCAAATTAAAAAGAAAAAGACGTTTGAGATTTAATTTTCAAATCATGCCTCAGCAAATAGTTACCAATATTCAATTTTAAATCTAAAATTTGAAAATTAAAATGCATTTGCAGAAATGCTTTTTCATTTTAAGAATGTAGCTGCATTATTTGAGTCAAAAATAAAATTGATAATATATAATCCGAATTGCATTTTAATTTTCGTATTCAACACTGCTCATTCTTGTACTTAATTCAAATTAAAAAGAAAAAGACGTTTGAGATTTAATTTTCAAATCATGCCTCAGCAAATAGGTCAGTGTATCTTTTGGTCATTGGATTTTTCCGTCATGAGTGGGAATCAAAAAACAAAAAACGATTGGTTTATTTGATTTTCCTTTTAAAACAAAAAACAAATATTGAATTACACTGCATTTTTTCTTTTTCTGTGTTAATATGATTTAACAAAGATTCAAAATACGCTTTTATTTTCGTTTTCTATTTCATATAAGAAAAATGAAATCACTAGTCAACAGGAACGAAAAAACGAACCAAAAACAACCGTTTATTCATATTCGTGCACCGGAAGCTGGCATTTACAACCGAGTGAACTTAGTTCTGGATATTTGACAGGCATTCCTGTGACAATTCTCTCCAGGGGAAGTTGTTCTGTACCACCCCGTCCCACTCGAGCCAGCCACTCTAGGCTACTATTCCCCCCCGCGGTGTTTTCTGCGGTGCATTCACACTATACGCGAGGCATGTATTTTACTCGTATTTACTGACATTACGCCCCCAGATGTAGCTACAGTTGTCATAGCAACAGTAAACACCAGGTCAAAGCAGCAACGGGACTGTGGTCATTTGTTGTGGGGATAATGGGCTGACGTCAGTTCTAGAGCTTGTTAAAAGATAGAAAAATGTTCTTTACCACAGGCTGCTGCATGTTAGCATCTCAATATCATGTGAAAGTTCACTCTTCTGATGGATTTGAACTACATGCATTTGCAGCTACGACAATGTCAAGACGGTCATTCATGATTTCCACTGCAGCCTCCATGTTTCTACCGGGAGAAGGGTCGTGAAAAGCACGGAAAAATAATAATAAAAAAAAAAACTAGAATAGGGTTCAATATGCCGACAGTCCATTATGCTGAAGGTCGTGCTATAATTGTTACAACGTTTGGGTAGGCTGTGACCTTCATCAGGTTAACTGTCAGACAGTTCATGTAGGTGGAAAAACACGTCACTCATTGTGTCATTCAATCTTCATTCATAAATTCTGGCTCAGGTCTGACACTGAGTGGCCTAAATAGTAAACGGTCACGCAGCGCGCATCAATTACCACTTGAAACAAGAAACACACACAGGAAAAACGCCGAGATAAATATCTATCCATACAAAATAAAGAACAACAGCAACAACAATAATAATACATCTATTCGACCAAAAGGTAAAATAAAATTAACTTGGGCTTTTTTTTCCACAAAATGACAAGATGGTGATACAATGAAAATAATAAACTCTATTGTCATAGAACTTTTCTAAGTTTGCAAGGCACTTCAAAAACAGATTTTTAAAAAAGCACAGATAAAAACAACACAGACAACGAAATATACAGGCCCTAATAGCTTATAAGATAATATAATAGGCTATATTAGGCTATGAATAATTGTATAAATGCACAACGACGTCTGAGTTAAGGAAGTCTGAGAGAGAGAGAGAGAGAGAGAGAGAGAGAGAGAGAATTAGCAGAGCTTACAGACGTTTAAAAGTCAAAACAAAAGTATTTACTCACAAGAAGTGATTATAATCAATTACAAAATTTAAAGCAGCACTATGTAACTTTTCCACCTTAATATAATATCTCCAGAGCCTTCACTGGCACTATGTAACTTGGAGGTGGATGGTAAGAACCCTTCCACACTACTGGTAAAGCACTACCGCTTTTGTCCAAAGGAGCCGCCAAACTCAACAAAAGCTGAAAGTTACGTTGTGCTGCTTTAAAGTAGATTTTTACTAAATATGATAATACATCTAGGCCTATGCGTGGTCTAATGATCAGCTCTCAACGTTAGACTATATTAAATTCTCTGTGGATTAATGCTCCACCTGCATCAATTGGATCCTCGTCAAAAGGACATGTCATGTTCGTAGCCTAATAGTAGTGAAAAGAAAAGTTGTAACACTGATTTTTTTTTTCTAATCAATGAAAGACGGCATAACTGCCTCAACTGCGCTCTTGGTTGGTAAAGAACAGCTCATTCGCGCGCTTGCTTTGTAAATGCCAGCTTCCGGTGCACGAATATGAATAAACGGTTGTTTTTGGTTCGTTTTTATGTTCCTGTTGACTAGTGATTTCATTTTTCTTATATGAAATAGAAAACGAAAATAAAAGCGTATTTTGAATCTTTGTTAAATCATATTAACACAAAAAAAGAAAAAATGCAGTGTAATTCAATATTTGTTTTTTGTTTTAAAAGGAAAATCAAATAAACCAATCGTTTTTTGTTTTTTGATTCCCACTCATGATGGAAAAATCCAATGACCAAAAGATACACTGACCCAAATAGTTCCCAATATTCAATTTTCAATCTAAAATTTGAAAATTAAAATGCATTTGCAGAAATGCTTTTTCATTTTAAGAATGTAGCTGCATTATTTGAGTCAAAACTAAAATTGATAATATATAATACGAATTGCATTTTAATTTTCGTATTAAACACTGCTCATTCTTGTACTTAATTCAAATTAAAAATAAAAAGACGTTTGAGATTTAATTTTCAAATCATGCCCCAGCAAATAGTTCCCAATATTCAATTTTAAATCTAAAATTTGAAAATTAAAATGCATTTGCAGAAATGCTTTTTCATTTTAAGAATGTAGCTGCATTATTTGAGTCAAAAATAAAATTGATAATATATAATCCGAATTGCATTTTAATTTTATTCTTTACGCTGCACATTTTATGTCATAATCAAAAAGAAAACAAAGAAGACATTGCTTTTTCTTTTTCATGCTCTGCCCGCAAAAAGTGGACAAAATTCAAAATGAATTCGCAATCCCAGCGGCGCAGGAGAGTGACGTCACGGCTTCTCCTGTTCTCAGCTGCTGCCCAGAAACCCTGGAAACCGCTCACGTTTTTTAAGGTGACATCGTATTTTGCCGATTTCCCAAAGTCTGTTAGAAAAGGTCTGATGTCCTACAACTCTAACAGAGTTCTAGATGTCAACATGAGACACAGACAGTAGCGGCGTTTCTCTACACGGAGCGTTGGTGCCGGGCTGACTCCTCCTATTCAGACACGTGTGTTTGTTTACAACCTATGGAGACCGAAATGCAAAGAGGAGCAATGTCGACCGACAAGGTACAGTAATATTACCGGATTTTGCCACAAAAATGACTTTACTAGCATTTTCGCTCCAGGGGAAGTTTGATTTTAATATTTTATTGGTCGGGTTTACGTGACTCGGAAACGGCTCTGTATGCGGCAGTTCGGGTAACCATGGTTACCATGGCGGCGCTGGAACAACAGATCGAGGATTATTTTTTAAAGATTGATTAAGGACTTGTTCCACAGCGGTTTGACGCACAATGACATTTCCTGCACGTTGCAGCAGATGTGTCTCCTGCAATGCTCAGAAATGAGCGTCAGAAGATTCTGTGCTCGGCATGATCTGAGGAGAAAAAGACGCAGAGCTGGAGAGCGCTTTGATTCAATCTATTTATGAGGTTTTTATTCCGAGCGGACCACGTCCCGGTACGGGGGGTAGGCTACTTGGGCTTTCCCTTTGCCTCCTGGACCTGAAGGGACCCCAGTTCTCACAAGCACACCGGCCAAACACTGCACTGATCCCGGCCAGGACCGGGGACAGCTCCCGGTACGGGGACTTGTGCTCTCCAGGACCTCCAGGGACCCCAGGACACTCACAGACAGCCCGCCAAACACTGCAGCTCGCCGGGGACACCTCGCGCTACGGGGACATTGGCTCTCCAGGACCTCCAGGGACCCCAGTTCTCACAAGCACACCGCCAAACACTGCACTGAATATGAATAAACGGTTGTTTTTGGTTCGTTTTTTCGTTCCTGTTGACTAGTAATTTCATTTTTCTTATATGAAATAGAAAACGAAAATAAAAGCGTATTTTGAATCTTTGTTAAATCATATTAACACAGAAAAAGAAAAAATGCAGTGTAATTCAATATTTGTTTTTTGTTTTAAAAGGAAAATCAAATAAACCAATCGTTTTTTGTTTTTTGATTCCCACTCATGACGGAAAAATCCAATGACCAAAAGATACACGGACCATTTCTGCAAATGCATTTTCATTTTCAAATTTTAGATTTAAAATTGAATATTGGTAACTATTTGCTGAGGCATGATTTGAAAATTAAATCTCAAACGTCTTTTTCTTTTTAATTTGAATTAAGTACAAGAATAAGCAGTGTTGAATACGAAAATGAAAATGCAAATCGGATTATATATTATCAATTTCATTTTTGACTCAAATAATGCGGGCACATTCTTAAAATGAAAAAGCATTTCCGCAAATGCATTTTAATTTGAATATAGTTCCTCATATGCTTCCATAAAAATTGTTGTTTTTTCCAGTGATGAGTCTTGTTTTAAGTGTGATGAGATTTTTTTACTAAAATGAGACATTTTAACTAGAAATAAGACAAATATTCTTTTTTTTTTGAGTTTTTGCAGTGATCCATTGTACTTATCCTGTGAAGGACAGAGTCATATTGATAAGTTCAGAAAACTGTTTTTTATTGTTGTGTTTTGATGTATTTGATGTAAGCCCAGTGGATATTTAAAGCTTATAGAAGGCTGCATTTAACTACTGCTATGTCATTCCTGCAGTATTTCTGCAGCTGTTTTGGTCAATGCTATCATTTGTAATATATTATATTATTTGTAATCAGCACAAATTATCTGTCCCTATATGATAAAATCCACCATCCCCCCCTGATCTTTTTTAACAACTCGAGTACTGTATACATATATATATATATATATATATATATATATATATATATATATATATATATATATATATATATATATATAAATATGTATGTACACTGTGCAGATTAATAAATAACTATTGCTACAAGTTGCAGGTCAGATATGAATGAATGACAATATATATTACGAACAGATGATATATGATTTACACAGATTTGAATTACAGTATATACTGTACATGGTGATTGCAGCATTCACGTGAGTGTGGAAGTATTTACAGCAGTGTGAGGAGGTAGTTGGTAAAAGGTCCAGTGCAATTATATTATGTACAGTTGTGCAGAATAGTGCAAAGAGTTAGTGGGTACTAGCTCCGTTCACTTCTGGGGGGGTGGAGGTGTGGGGGGTCGGTGTGTGTGAGTGAGAGGGGTTGGGGGTCTGGGGGGGCCTGGAGGGGTCTTGGGGGGTCTGGGGGGGCAGAGTTCAGCAGGGAGACAGCTGAGGGAAAGAAGCTGTTCCTGAACCTGGTGGTTAGTTACGGAGACTCCTGTAGCGCCTCCCAGAGGGCAGGAGGGCAAACAGCCTGTGTGCTGGGTGGTAGGAGTCCTTGATGATGTCGGTGAGAAGTCGGTGTGAAGCTCCTGCGATGTTTTCACCACCGTCTGCATGGCCTTCCGGTCAGCGCTAGAGCAGTTCCCATACCAGACTGTGATGCAGTTGGTAAGGATGCTCTCGATGGTGCAGCGGTAGAAGTTCACCAGCACGTCTGAAGAGAGGTGGTGTTTCCTCAGAGTCCTCAAGAAGAAGAGGCGCTGCTGAGCCTTCCTGACCAGGTTGGAGCAGTTTGTTGTCCAGGAGAGGTCCTGTGAAATGTGCATCATCTGTTGTTTGTTTCTTTTTCTCCAAATATCTGTAAGTCCAAATTTTTAAGCTTACAGTCTGTATTTTATGTTTTTGGAAACCATTGATCCAAATTATCATCAAATGCTGTTTTGAAGTCACCTACCCAAAAAATCTTAGTTTAAGAGAACTTTGAATTAAGTTGACCTAATCTTATCTACACGATTTGGAAGAGAGCCTGAATACTAACCTTATTATTGGTGGCATAAATATTGACCATTATAACCTGTTTCTGATCAATTTCACAAACTAAAATAATTAACCTCCCTGCTGTACCTTTTTCACCATGTAATTATGACCTACCTTTACAAATAGCGACCCCTGCTGATTGATTACTGCCATTGGAAAACCACATCTCATTGCCCCATTGATTTTCCCAAAAAGATTCATCTGCTGATAATGCATTTCTTGAATGAAATGGAAATTTGCCTTTTTTACCTCTGCAGGACAAAAATAGCTCTCCGCCATAATACATTTCATAACCCTCTGGCCTTAACAGATAAAATAAAAAGAGACATAAAGTAGGAAAACAATTAGAAAAGTGACTTTTCTTTTTTTAGAGTAAAAACAAATTCTATAAGCATCACCACATTTTGCATAATATAACTGAATTTATTGTACAAAATGTTAATTCTAATTTCAAACTTGGGTTAAATAGAACTGTTAAGGTTTATTAATTTTAAACACCTAATCCCTAATCACAATCAACGAATAAGACTAGATGGTGATAAAACAGCATACAGATACTTTTTTTAGATCCAAGACATCATTGTGAATAAAGCTTCACTCATACTCTACCTCAGCCGAGTTGGTTTTTATCATTTTCTTTAGTTGGTCGGCCCGGTCATTTATTTTTTTCAGAGAGAATATGTATAACTGTATTCTGTACCTCCATCAATCCCCTCTCTCACCGCCGCCCTGTCATTCACTAAGCACATTTAATTGCTTTCTTTCCATGGACCTTACTTGGTGTTTTGGGTGTAGAGTCACATTCTCATCCGTCATCCATCAGTTCCTTTGCAGCCACAAGAATGAGCTTCCACAATCAAACGGTGTTCAAGGTCCATCTCCATCCTTCACCAAATGTTGAGTGGACATGATGCTAATTAACCCTACACAGGCAAATTTTGAGCGATTAAGATAAAAGACTCTTTTAACCAGTATTTTAACGAGTATTCGTTGTTAAAATACAACATTCGTCCTATTGGTAAGTCAACTTCTTAAAAGTCAAAGTCAATAAATCATTATTTTTGGGAAAATCTAAACACAAAAACTCCTATAACCAAGGCTGTGGGAAGATGATTTACTGTAGGTTAGGAGTGCTGAAGAGAGGATTCCCAGTAAATAAAAGCCAGCGATATACGTCCACAATATTTAAACACCACACAATTTAGGCAAATGTAAACCAGATAGTGTAGACAGGTACATTATACCTTAACAAAACAGTAGGCACTTGAAAATTCTGCTTCATAAAAATTTATGTTTTTTTAATTTACCACAAAAAACGCAAAAATTCATGACATTAAAGTGTTTCCTGGTCTAGAACCTTTGGAAAATATTAATCTTTTTTAGCATACAAATAAGTTTAGTAACTATCATCACTTTAGAGACATCTATCAAACTTTTTTTTTTTAATTTCTTCTCTGTAACATTCTTAACATTGTCACTGATACAAACGGATACTAATTTCAAATAAAAATGTTTGACATAGCCTTAAAGTCACCATCTTTCGTGTCAGCGATCCCTGAATGTACTGAAGCGGAGGGCGTGTTGCGAGGTGGTGTCTGAGTAGTTTCCAGCTCCTCCTGGCACCCTGATCTAGACCTATTTATTTTAAACGCTGGGTATCCACCGAAAAAATCTGAAATGCGTTTCTGTGCTGCCATTATCTCACCTTTCAAGCCACCAGGATTCGCTGAAACAGTTTCTCCTCAAATGATCAAAACAGTAAACTTGGTGATCTTTAATTTCATATGAAGAAACAAATCTCACTATCTAAAAAGATCTCACCTTATCAAAAACTACAACCTTGGTAGTCTGAAAGCCATTGAACTTGATTCTATGAATGGAACTTTCAAATTTAATTGGATTCAAAATTACTTGGCAAAGCCTGATTCTTTGTGGTTCCACATACCAAGGAGCCTCTACAGAAAGTTAGGGATAGGATAGAAGTTGTGACTTTGAAATCTCTAAATTGCCTATCAAGTTATCAAACTTCTATAAACACATTTTGCAGTACTGGAAAATTATATTTACACACAATTTCACACCACATGCCACCACCTTGTGGAATAACAAGACCATTACAATCAATAGGAAAACCTTATTTAAACAGCAATGGTATCAGAAAAAAGATTTTATTTGTTGTTGATCTAATGGATGAAAATGGTCAATTCATTAGGTTTCATTCGTTTATTGAGAAGTATAATATTAACTGCTCGTCCAGAGAATTCCATTGTATTCTAAAAGCCATCCCACTTCCTTTAATACACCTGATACTGTCAGGAATGGTTAGATGAGGACCCAAACGCAGGAGAGCAGGAGGCAGGAGTTCCAAAAAACTTAGATTTATTTGCAAAAACAAAACCATAAACGCTGCTGAGCAGGATCAAAAACGGAACATGAACATGAACAAGAAAACTAGGTAGACCTGACGAGGAGAACATGGAGGGAGCAAACAGTACGGACCAGCAAGGAGCAGGGGAAAGACAAGATGATATACACAAAGGATAATGAGACACAAACGCAGACAATCAGGGCAGATGGGAAACAGGTGGGACAGAACTGAAACTTACAAAACAAAACAGGGAAATGTCAAATCCTGACAGATACAAAATACATTTATATACTCAAATGTTTCAGTCAAAATTACAGAGGTTCTAAAATGCAAATTATTTTTTGATTTTAACTCGCCAGCCAAATTAAAAATTGGAACTGACAAAATAATAACTAATACATTCTGTAAATTTATCAAATGGTCAATATCCCCAAAAATAAAAGAGATGCAATTTAAGATTTTGAACAATGTATACCCAGCTGCTGAATTTCTGCGCAAAAGATATAACTTTGTTGTAGAACCCTGTGGGTTTTGCCTAGAAGAGCCGGAAACTGTATTTGTTCTTCTCTTGCCCAATTTCATTAAAATTCTGGCAGGACACCTACAGCTGGTTAAACATTGGGATTGACAACACATCTTTTGACTCCTATCAAATCTTAATTTATATGGATAATCTTCTAAGAAATATATCAAACATGGTCAATATAGTTATTTTACTAGGTAAATATTAAATACATAAATGCATAAATATGCATAAAAACATAAATCCATTGTACATTTGAAAAATGAATGTAAACTGTCATTTGTATCTCCTAAACTGATGTATGAAAAAAATAATATTGTCAAAAGCTTATATGAAACGATGTCTTTGTTTCTTAAATTTTATTAATACACTTCCCATAGCTTAAGTCAGTAAATGTATCTTTCTTTTTTTCTCTCAACCCCCCCAAGTGTTGAATATCTGTGGATAACTGAAAGTTTGAAGAAAAAAAAAAGGATTCGCTAAAACAATGTCTGCCTATGTCGCGGCTGACAGCGACTGAACTATGATTTTAACAGTTTTTATCGGAAACATTGTGGATAGTGAACTGTGTGTGAGGGAGAGCATTGAACTGGGACTTGGCTGTCAATTGCACAAGGGTGGGTGTGTCTTCCCTTGTGCTCTGTTCACAGGTGAACCGAATCCTGCAATCAAGGCTCTCAGGTGGACAGCGGTGATTAAAAAGAGGAAACAGATGCGGCACAGCAGAGGACGTAGAGAGGACGCACGGCAGAGAGGCCAAGGTGCTAGAGGCTGGACGCAGACGGAGATTCCTGCTCGCCTTCCCGGACGCACAGAGGACGCACGGCAGAGAGGCCAAGGTGCTGGAGGTTGGACGCAGACGGAGATTCCTGCTCGCCTTCCCGGACGCACAGAGGACGCACGGCAGAGAGGCCAAGGTGCTGGAGGTTGGACGCAGACGGAGATTCCTGCTCGCCTTCCCGGACGCACAGAGGACGCACGGCAGAGAGGCCAAGGTGCTGGAGGTTGGACGCAGACGGAGATTCCTGCTCGCCTTCCCGGACGTGGACAGGACCCCCGGCTTGATCACCGCATCTGTTTGGGAACATCGCTCTCTATTTACCCACATAGAGGGACGGTCTACCCTGGAGCTTGGGAACCAGTGAGTTTTAACTTCTCATGATTTAGTCCACTGATCGCACTCTTTTCCTGCCTTCCAGCCTGGTTTGACTGGCCGACGCTGCTTTTCTCCTGACGGCGAGAGTCGGCCGGACCCCGCCCCCTCACCTGCCGGACTGATCCCAGGTCTGCCTTCCTGGTGCGGTACACCAGAGCTCCCCCAGCGCACGCAGCCAGGCGCGCAGAGACTGTAGGCCCTGGGCGGGCCAGTACAGACTGTTGGCTCGTTGTATGGCCACGGGTTTTTACCACTGACTTTTATCATAGTTTTACTTATTGTCCTTTTTATTATATTGTCTCGGCTGAGCATTTTTAATTCTCTCTTTTATTCATTTTAGGGGCCACTGACTGACATCATTATCTGAGGGATACGAGATTTGATTGTAGGGAGGGGGGTCGAAGGGGTTTGGGGCCACCATAGACGTTTCCCGAGACCTGCTTTTAAATGGTGTTGCATGCGTGTATTTTGGGAACTTATTGTTGAGTTACCATTGGTGGATGCCTTGATCCTTGCTGTGATCCTTTGGTTCTGAGATTGCTTTCTTGCAGTGCAGTGGTGTATCCAGGTCTCGCTCTAATTCCGGTGGCCAAGCTATTTAATTTGAGCCCCCTCCTCCCGTTGTTGTTTTTAATATTATTGGTGGCAGATCTTAACCCCCAGATTTCTTTTACTCCAGTGAGCCGAAAATATATTACTTGTTGTTCACTATTGAATAAAGATTCGTAACCTTCCACCTGCCTCTGTGGTCTATTGGGGATCGAAAAGAACCTACCGATTGTGACACCTACTCCTTATGACGTCTGATAACCACAATGCACAGCATTATCAAATACGTTTTGAAAAGTATTTATTATTATTAAGAAACTGGATTAAACCATTTATATTGCGCATAAAACAAAATGTAAAATTTTAAAACACATTTTAAGTTTATTATTGCATTTAATAAAATGTTTACATCTGTGACACACTAATTCAGCAGCAACCCCTGCACCCTGGGGCCATATCTGTCAAGTCTCCCGTTTTGGCCGGGAAACTATCATATTTTACCCCTCATTCCCGCTGTCGTCCTGTATTATTTTCCCCGTAAATTTCCTGTTTTATAATATAACAATTTTTAAACAGCAAACTGAATTGTCACTAATCTCGCGACAACCGCCCCTTGCTGTAGCCTGGATGGCAGTTCTCACGAGGTTAGCGGCAACAACAGGAACAAACTCAGAACAACAAATCAGAGAGATGAATTTAACAAGAGTGAAGGCATTTCTGCCCCCAAAAAGCAAAGACTTTGTGTAAATATGTGATTTTATTTAGGCTCTATTATAGGAATTACATAGATACAAATTTCCACAGCATTCCAGTGTCAACAAAGGTAGACATCAAATTCTGAGCACATAATTGTTTGTAAGTGGTTGACAGATAATTTTACATTTCTCGTAAATCTGTCTTACTCCGGGTCAATAAATGAGTGCTTTTAGTTTTCCTGTAACTTTAAAGTAGGCGTCTGATCTTTCCCAGTGCTGAATTCTGACTTCCAAGACAAATTAAATGAACATACCTCTTCAGATTATTTGAAAGGCAACAAAAGTAATCTCAATGAAACTACACAGAAAGTAAACAAGTTCAATGCAGTCCAATTAAATACAAAGATGCTATGATTCATTTATAATCAGGTTAATGCCCTTTTAATCTAAAGTCAGAATGAATGTAAAGCCAATTCTTGAAAAACTGCCCATCAGATGAGACTGAATCTTAACTTCAGTTCAATAACACCATCCTGAAGAAGCACAGGTGACAGTTGGGAGGAACAACATCTGAAAGAAACTTCAGGGAAGGGCGACCATCTGACCGGACCAGCTGGACGTTTGAGAGGTCAGAAAAGAGACCAACAAGAGTTTTCATCTATTAGGCACAAGATAACAATTACATGTAAAAAGAGCTTGGTGCATGAAGTCTACGTCTAGAGCAGCTTAAGACGCTCACATAAACCATCCATCTGGGGATGATAAACGGGGGTCCTAACCAACGTAATGCCCAGCATCCCACGAGGGATCCCTCCAATAAAGGGTTTTCTTTTACAATATTGCAAAGGTGAAGAAAATGAGTTCTTGAAACTTTTTCTGTGTAATTTAAAGAGTAAATCCTGGTCAAATCAGACGCCAGTGTTCCTCAGAGTAAAGGCCAAAGTGATGCCATCAAAAGTCACTGCACGACGGATTCAAGCAAGCTACAACTACATGTGTTTTGGTTACGTTATTTTGAGGAGAAACAAAGTTTAGGTTTGAACTCACACATAAAACCCAAGAAGTGGCTTTCTGCAGATCTAAATTTTACATGTAGAAAACGTCCCATTGGACATTCAGAGGACATCTTTTGTTTACATTATGCATTTTTACCAGGAGGTTTTTACTGATTTTAAACCTTTATTTCCTCAGTAAATGATCAAATGTATTTGGATTCGGTCCAGTAAACAAGCTGAACACTCCAGTTGTTATTATTCACGGCGACTGAGTAGAGAATGTATTGACCTCTCGTACTTAAATTAGACGTAAATCTACTGTCATTATCTGCACAACTTGTTTTGAGGTGTAAAAATGCAGCTTGCCATCCTTACTTTAACCCCAGCCATCATTAGTTACGTTTTGATGTTCTTCGCTGCCCCCCCCCCACCGTCCTCCTCCCACGCAGCCAAACACATGAAACTTGACGGTATGCGCTGGTTTCAAAACCATTTCCCTCACTTATTAAAATGAGAGAATGTGTTTATGATTCCCCCCCTCCGCTGTGTCTCTCCTGCCTTTGATCCATCCTCCCTGCGTCAGCCCCCAATGTTAGATATTCAAATCTAGTTACATTTATTTTTGTTTCCTTTATAGCAGATGGGCACATCTGACAGACTGACTATTAAGTGTTATTATTTCCCCTTTTTTTTTTTTTTTTCAAAAGATGCCACTTCATACGCTGCACGCACTCCTCGGTCTGATTGAGGAGGTTGCAGCCATTGTCATGAAGCTTGGAACAAAAAGAAACTCTTTGAATAAAGACGCATCGAAGGAGTGAATCAGCTCAGGTGTAAAACACTTCCCCGGTCAGGAGATCACCCCTCGCTCTGTGATGTCCACTGCTGTTATCTTGGACTACCTGTCCCACATCTGCGTAAGAAAACAAACTGAAAGCCTCCAGCTCATGACGAGAGTGTTGGGTGGCACCATGATGCAAATATAATACCCAAAAGAAAATGCCAAATACCCAGAACCACATATCAGAACAGATCAGGGTGATTTAATCTGATCTGTCTGGACCATAAAATACAAAACTCCTGACTTGATCTCATTTTATCCAACATAAACCATCACAATGTATCAGATTTATGAAGAATAAATCCTCTAATGAAGTCTGTTATGTCCAAAAATGTGTCAACTACTTCTTCAGATGTTGGAGCTTTTTCTTTTTATCTACTTACTGATGTTTGTGTTTGTAGTTGGTTAAGTGATGACTGTCACAAGCCTGTCGGGATCCATGGAGCCACTTGTTTGGTGGCTTTAGCATCAGGATATCTGAGGACTCCGACCTAAAACATGAAATACTGTTTGTGCGTAAGGAGACGACAGAGAAGCTGGCAGTTTCCCCTCTCTGGGTCTTTTCTGAAACTGCAGTCATCCTCCTCAGCCTCCCTGGTGCAGGTCTAAACCGGGGCGCTCAGATCTGGGTCAACAGCTCTGTTGTTCCTCCTGAATGTGGGGCACTGGACCAGCTTGGTAACCTGTCCTGAAAGGGGAGTCGGAGTTCGCCCAACATCTGCCTTGTGGACTTGGAGAAGGCATTTGATTTGACCATCACCCTCTGGGGATTATGGGTAGGAGGTCTTGGGGAGTTTGAGATACTTCGTCTGTCTGGGCGATTCAATCATACTTGTCAAGTTTTGGATTTAAAAATACAGGAAATTTTCCGCCAACCGCTGTCTCACCAACCCCGACCAAGCAGGTCCAGTATCCCTTACATTTTAGGTTTACAAGAAATGTAAAATAACTACCTGTCAACCACTTACAAACTACATTTATGTGCTCACACTCTGATAGGATTACCTTTGTTGATACTGAAATGCTGTCAACATTCTCAAGTAATTCATAGAATATACCCTAAATGAAAACACCAAACATGAATTAAAGCACATGTATTTATTTTAAATATTTTCAGTTTGTATACACATTGATTGTCTTCAAGTGAAACATTTAAATTTCCTTTTATTTTGTCATTTTCACTCATGTGGCTCTCTGGTATTCACTGACTGACATTGTTCATCCCCTTTGAGAGACACTAAAACCGCAGTTACACATCTTTCAGAACGGGTTTGCTTTTTTGGGCAGAAAGGCCTTCACTCTGGTTACATCCATCCATCTCTCTGATTTGTTGTTCCGAGTTTGTTCCCGTTGTTGCCACTAACCTCATGAGAACTGCCACAGCAAATGGCAGTTCTCGTGGGGCCAGTGACAATTCAGTTTGCTTTTTAAAAATTATATTATAAAACGGGAAATACTAATACGGGAAGACGACGGGAAAGAGAGGTAAAATACGGTAGTTTCCCGGCCAAAATGGGAGACTTGATTATTAGGTTTATTAGGTATGGATTAAATCCCTACACAGAGCAAGGTTTTGGTCGGGCTGGCTGGTGGTAAGATGGACGCCTTCTCGGTGGGAGTCAGGGCTTGTGGACGACGTGGTCCTGTTGGTGCCACTGAGCCGTTACTTTCGGCTCTAACTGGAGTGGTTCACCGTCCGACTCCAAACCTGAGACAACTGTTTTCACCAGGCGGTCCATTGTGGTGATGAGCTCTTCATTTACCATTTACCTACCTACCTGGTCATTAGCATGTTCCACAGACAGCACTCAAGCCGATTGAATCCCTTTATAAAAAAGGACTTAAAATGTTAGACAAAAAACCACATTCATTTCATACTTGTAACATTTAAAAAAAAACTTACATTTTTAGGCCTCCAAAATTTTAAAACCTTCAGATATGCCTGCACTGTGTACAAAACCCTTCATGGTCTTGCACCACCGCCGCTGAAACAGTTCTTCAGAAGGAAATCTGTGGGTGGTATGAAAACTTGGGTGTGTGATAGAGGTGACTGTGAGATACCTCATAGACGAACCTCCTTTGGGACGAATGTGTTATCTATTGGAGGCAGGAAAATCTGGAACAGCTTTCCATCTACAATAAAGGGTTGTCCCTCATACTCTTCCTTTAAGGGAAATCTCAAGGAATGGCTTAAAACGTCTCAAATCTGTGATCATTCATTGTTTTTTATTGTATTAACAATTGCAGTGTTGTGCAATTTTTAATTGTTGTTGATATATTGTGTCGTGTAATGTTGCTTGTATGATTTCACTGAGTCTAGCAGGGGGACTGCCAATGCAAATTAGCATTTTGGCTACAATTGGGTATATTTACATTTTAAAATGTATTTATTGTTTTATTGTTGGCTTTGTCTCGAACAACAACAACTCCCCATCAAATTAAAAGCGTCACAATATCAAAAAAAGCTAAACAATTTAACAGCCTTATCCAGAAATAAAGGACAACAGCAAAATAATGTGTTCGAGAGGGAACAGGAGGAAGCAAAACACTTATTTAGTCCTGTCCCTTCCTCACAATATCATATCATATATATGCCATAGAAAATTTAAAAATTAACAACAAAGGTAATTGTGTGTTAAGTGTACTGCTGCTAAACAAGTGAGGTTCCCCAATGAGGGAGAAATAAAGGATTATCTTATCTTATCTTAAAATACAATAAAATAAAATAAAATATGAAAAGAAAGAAAAGACAAATAATAACAAAAAATAAATAAATACAACACATGTAAGATACTGGACCTCGGCTGGCGGAAAATGTCCCGTATTTTAATTATTTTTTTTACTGTTTACTTAAGCGTACTCCTAAATTAAATACTTACCTGCTGTACTCTACTGCCCTTATTTTTAGCAACTTGTGCTTTTTATTATTTTACCTCTTTTCTTATAATTTTATTTCATTTATTTGTCATTTAAGCGTACTCTTAAATCAGCAACTTGTGCTTTTTATTATTTTACCTTCTTTTCTCATAATTTTATTTCATTTTATTTGTTATTTACTGTCTAATTATGTCTTGCCGCTTTTAATGTCGATGTAAAGCACTTTGAATTACCTTGTGTTGAATTGTGCTATATAAATAAACTTGCCTTGCCTTGCCTTAAATCCAAAACTTGACAGGTATGCCTGGGGGTGCTACTCATTTTTTGTTGTTGTCAGGCGGGGGCTGTGACACACATTAATCCAGCAGCATCCCAGCACCCTCACTTCCCACCAGCCTAACATCCAGTGAGGAAAACCAGCCGCGCCATCTCGGTCCTTTCTCCACTCTCCGAAGCGTTCAACTGCTTCAGACGTGAGTCGGGAGTTCTTACGCCGTAAGGCTGAGTTAAGGCTGAGTTATGGTTCTGCGTCAAATCGACGCCGTGCCTACGGCGTAGGGTACGCGTCGACGCAAACCACACGCCGTCATTGACGCCTTTTCCTGAATGGTTTATCCGACTTTTTCCGGTCACAGTGAATCAAAGAGATAAGGAACTATTGTGCAAAAAACAAAAACAAAAAAAATCACGCATACACGAAGAAAAGAGCGCTGAAAGTTCACGACTGCTTCAAACCGGAAACCGGAAGTGCGTTGCTACCAAGCGAACCAATCACAGCCCTCTCGGTCTGCGTTTCGTCTGCTTTGCCTCGACGTGTAGTTACAATTTTTGGGAGGTACGCGTCAGTGACGGCGTGGGTTGCGCGTCGGCGTGTACCCTACGGCGTAGGCACGGCGTTGTTTTGACGCAGAATCATAACTCAGGCTTTATGGTGCGAGCATTTTAAATTTGGCCCATTGAGGGACCCTTAGGCCACTTCGCGGTGGCAGGTCACTTCCCACCTGCATTGCTAGTCAAACAAACAAAGTAGGGTGACAACAGACGTGGACGCGACTCAGGGGAGCGAGGCGAGCAAATCTTTGCTAGGGCCTTTAAACGGTTTATGTATCAAAAGAAACAAGGGGGGTTCCAACATGGCGGCGAGCTGAACGCACGCATCGAAGAGTGCTCCCATTGGGCTAACGGCTAATCCTGCTAATATACTGAATACTCGAGGGGCACGACGCAGCAACTTTTCTGGAGAGATGGCTTCCCGAGGCGTTGGGCGCACCGACTCCTTTCCTTACCCGCTTTTCATTGAACGAGCCCACCGCCTGCAGGGCCGCCAAGACCGTAACTTCCCCAGACCGGTAATAATGCGCTTCCTTAACTTTAGAGATAAAGAAAGGGAGCAGCCAGAGCTAAAGTAAAAGTGATGTTTGAAGAGCAGGAGGTGAAATTCTTCCAAGATGTTGCCAAGGAAACACACATCAAAAAGGAAGCATTTTGATGAGGTGAAGCAGCAGCTCAAAGCCCTGAATGTTCAATATGGGATCGTACATCCAGCCCGGCTCAGGGTAACACACGCAGGTCGGTCCCAAGTTTTTGACAACCCGGAGGATGCTACGGCTTTCGCCCGAAGTCTATCCGCCGGTCGGTCGGTTTAAAAAGAGTATGTTACACCGTCACAGATGCGGATAATGACTGGGTGATACAAATTTCTTTCTCTTTTTTTTTTACTGGTCATAATGAACAAACATTATTGGGGCGGCAGTAGCTCAGGTGGTAGAGCGGGTCGTCCAATGATCCGAAGGTCGGCGGTTCGAATCCCGCTCTGTCCCAGTTTGCTGCTGTAGTGTCCTTGGGCAAGACACCTTACCCACCTTGTCTCGTGTGAATGTGTATGAATGTGTGTGAATGTTGGTGGTGGTCGGAGGGGCCGTTAGGTGCGATATGGCAGCCACGCTTCCGTCAGTCTGCCCCAGGGCAGCTGTGGCTACAAATGTAGTTTACCACCACTGGTGAGAATGTGTATGGATGAATAATGATTTCTGTAAAGCGCTCTGGGTGCCTAGAAGGGCGCTATATAAATCCAAGTCATTATTATTATAACAAGCAGCTGTTTACTCCTCTCTGTGAAACGCGATCTGTGCATTGTCATGGAGAAATATTGTCCGCTGATTTACTGTAACTGTCAAGGTGAAAAATTTTTTTTTAAGTCTTCTTTTTTTTTTCTATTTCCTCCCTCTATTCAAGACTCTTTGAAACGATATCTTACTCAGGGCAATATTACTTTTGTTGAGTGTGTATGTGTGTAAGTATCGCTATTCTGCTCCTCTTCGTAGGATCAGACCAGCTATATGTTGGGATTTCATATGTTTGGGTTAGTGGGGAATGCTGTCAGGTTCTGGGGGACAGTGGGGGAGGGATATTCTCATCTTTCATTGGAAGACAATTTAATCTCATAGTGATTTTTTCCTCTTTTTGTCCATAATGCATTTATTTCTTATATTTTTTTGAGTACCTTTGCTTAGACTGCAATGTGTATGGTATTCACCTCAAAATGTTGACGATGTATAATGAATGGTGACTCCACTATAAAGATAACCACTTGGAATGTGAGAGGCTTAGGGAAAGTGGCTAAATTAAAGCAGGTTATGACAAGGGTTAAACAACTAAAATCAACAGTTATATTTTTACAAGAATTGCATCTAATGTCTAGTGATATAAAAAAAGGTGAGTAGACGTTGGCCTGGTCAGGTCTACTCTGCCTCGTTCTCTACCTGCTCTAGGTGAGTTATTACATTAATCCACAAATCTTTTCCTTTTCAAGTTATGGAAGTATTACCTGATCCGAATGGAAGATATCTGATTTTGCAAGGTTCACTCTTTGGTGAAAATATTTCAATGGCTAACTTGTGCCCAATGATGACTGCCCCAAATTTTTTGAGAATTTTTTCTTGTTACTAGCCTCACTACCAGGTAGATTATTAATTGGTGGAGACTTTAATTGCACAGTCTCTCCTCATCTTGACTGCTCTTCTGGCATTGACACAACTCACACACACAGAGCAGGAAAATTTTACAGTCTTTTATTAAGGAACTAAATTTATGTGACCCTTGGAGGAGACTGTTTCCTAATAATAAAGAATACTTATGTTACTCAAGTGTATCTAAGGGCCACTCCCGAATTGATTACTTTTTGGTGTCCAATGGCCTTTTTGCCAAAATAACAAATTGTGTTTATGATTCCATTGTGATTTCAGACCATGGTCCAGCCTCCCTTATATATAATGACGAAAAACTCGTGCAGGGTCAAAAAGATTGGCGGCTCCAGCCTAAATGGCTGAATGACCCTAGTTTTCTGAAATTTGTGGGAAAACAAATAGACATTTTCTTTTTATATAAATAAGGATGAGACTTCAGCTTCAATAATATGGGAGGCATTTAAGGCCGTTATTTGTGGACAAATAATTAGCTATACCAGCTCAATAACTAATAATAAGCAAATTTAGAAATGCTAACTTTAGATAAGGAAATTAAACAACTTGAGAGAGAGGTATACAACCCTTATGCTCATACACAGGACCTTTTAACCCTCAGGGCCAGATATAATGCACTTTCTACTGCTAAAGCAGAAAACACTTTAATGAGACTGTAGCAGGGCAAGTGCTACGGGGGCCCGACCGACAGGACAGAGAGGACACGGAGTTTCAGTGCACAACCCTTTTTATTCTCCAAGACACCAACACACGTGCTTCAGCTCCAGCAGCAGCCTCCCCAACAGCTCCTTCACAGCAGACTCCTCCTCCAGCAGCTGTGCAGCCCTGTCTTATCAAGGCAGGCAGGGTGGAGAGGTTGATGGGACACACCTGTGACCCATCACCTGTGTGATTGCTGCTCCTCCACCCTGCCACAGAGACTAAAACAAACGTTTTACGAACAAGGGGATAAATGTGGAAAGATATTAGCTTGGCAAATAAAGAATCTAGAAACAGAAAGAGCCATCAATAGTATCCAAACCCCAAATGATGGAATAACTGTAGATCCCATATTATTAAATGACACTTTTGCTGCATATTATCAACCCTTATATGATACAGAGTTGTCAGAATCAGAACAGGATCAATCTCTATTTCTTAATCAAATCCCATTCCCCACCATATCTGAGGATGACAAATCCTGGACTGACCGTAAACTTGAAACACAGGAACTTTTTGAGGCTATAACGCAAAGAAAGGAGGGAAAGCAACAGGTCCCGATGGACTTCCGATTGATATTTATAAATTATTCAAAGACAAATTAACAAGCCCACTGAAAGATATGTTTGAAGAGTCCTTTAAGAATGGTTGTTTACCCCCCTCTTTGAGAAATGCACTCATTACCTTGATATTAAAACCGGATAAACCTCCTACAGAATGTGAATTCTATAGACCTATTTTATCTCTTAAATTCAGATACGAAAATAATAGCTAAAATATTAGCTTTAAGGTAAGAGAAATGCCTCCCATCTATAATAGGCAATGACCAGAATGGATTTATTAAGAACCATCAGGCATATTATAATATTAGAAGAGTTTTAAATATAATCTATGAAAAAGGAGAGGCACAAGATTCATGTATTCTGTCTTTAGATGCTGAAAAAGAATTCGACAGAGTCGAATGGCCATACCTGTTTGATGTACTCCCCCGCTTTGGTTTCAGTGTTTATTTTAGGGTCAGACCAAGCGCAGAGATTATGACCAACAACATTATTTCTGAACCCTTTAGTCTACACCGTGGAACGAGACAGGGGTGCCCCTTGTCTCCCCTGCTCTTTGTTTTGGCGCTAGAACCATTTGCCATCTCCATTAAAAAATGACTCTGCTATCAAAGGAATTCGTATTGCAGATGTAGAGCATCGCATAGCCTTATTTGCAGATGATGCCTTACTTTTAATGACGAATCTGGAGCAGTCCTTCTCAGCCCTTACTGATGTAATTAATAGGTTTGGGAAATTCTCAGGATATAGAGTAAATAAAACCATATCTGTTCTTTTTCTTAATGAGCAGGAAAGGATCCAACCTGCAATCCAGCACCCTTTTATGAATGCTCCCAAAGGTATCAAATATCTTGGTATTTTTATTACCCCAAACCTAAAGTCAATAATATCTGCCAATTACGACCCGGTTATTTTAAAAGTGAAGGAATCTCAAGCAGATGGATTTCACTCCCCCTATCTGTGATAGGACGTATAAATGTTTAAAAATGGATGTTCTTCCCAAATTTTTACATTTATTCCAGTCAATTCTGCTTCCCCCCCTCCAAAATTCAATTCAAGATATGAAAAAAACACTGACTAACTTCATATGGAAAAATAGACGCCCAAGGCTCCGCTTCATGCTTTTATATCTCCCATTTGACAGAGGAGGCCTGAAGGTACCAAACTTTATATGGTACTATTGGGCTGCTCAATTAAGAGCTGCCAGCTTATGGTTCTCACCCCAACCACAGTTACCCTGGGTGGAAATAGAGGCATTATCTACAAAAGGTCTAGGATTAGATTCATATTTATATTCTGACTCTGTTAAGAATTTGAAGGAAAACACTTTGAACCCGTTTGTCAGGAACACTGTGATGATATGGTAGGTGCACAATGCTATGGGTGATCTCCCTACTCTATCTCACTTTGCACCTATCTGGGGAAATACCTAGTTCAGGCCTGGTAAGAATGATTTAGGATTTAAACAGTGGTCACATAAAGGGATTAGAAAGATTATGGACCTTTATGACAGTGATACACTGATGTCCTTTAACAAAATCAAAAATAAGTTTAATATTCCACAGACCAATTTTTTAAATATCTGCAGTTGCGAAGCTTTATTAACTCTAAATTAAAAAATCCACCTAACTGCCCCCATTTAAAAGAGTTAGAACAGTTTGTAACCCAACATCAGTTTAGCAAAGGCCAGATCCCTTCACTTTACAATATATTCTCATCAAATTCTAAAGAGTCATCTGACTCAAAAAGGAAGTCCTGGAGTGAAGCCTTAGGCGAGCATGTGCTCGATTGTGAATGAGTGAATTGAGTCATATCTGTGCTGAGGCCCATAATATTTCGATGAATACTAGACTCAAATTAATACAGTACAACTGGATCATGCGAACATATATTACCCCAGTGAAGGTGAACACATTTAATCCAAATGTTCCAGAGACTTATTAAATGTCAGACACACAAAGGCACCCTCTTCCATTGTATTTGGGAATGTGAGAAAATGCAAAAGATTTGGAAAGAAGTTATAAACATAATTTCCCAAATAACCTCTAAATCCCTCCCTCTCAGTCTCAGAATTAGCATCTTAGGCCTCTACCCTGCAAATCTTCTCTTAAAAAACATAAAATTACATTGATCAATATCTGCCTCATCCACACAAAGTGTCTGATTGCTATGTACTGGAAAAATATGTCATGCCCTCACATCAGTCATTGGCTTAAAGAATTATAGTCCTGTCTGGCATTAGAGAAGCTGACTTATAGTCTTAGGCGTAGGCCTGGTGAATTTTCTAAAATCTGGAGCTTTCTCCTAAAGTTCTTAGGAAAAACTGACCTGCAACAGACCCTTGATTATTATATCCCTCCTGACACATCCTGTAAGGGTGCTCTATATTCATATTTTGATTAAGTTGGAAATGTATTTATTTATTCAATCTATAATTCTATCTGCTACCGGAGATAGAACTATAATACCTATGTGCTCTGATCTATACTGACTTGATACTCTGGTTAATAATGCTCTGATGTCTGTACACTTGCTGTTTTTATTTTTTATTTTTTTATTTTTATCTCTATTGTGTTTGCATGGAATTGCACTATGTAATATGGACTGAGATTTATATTGGTCTGCAATCTGCTTTTTTTTGTATTTCTGTCTATAACTATTGTGAGGTGAGAAGCTGGTGGGTGGGTTGGGGGTGGGTTTACCATTGTTCATACTATATGTTTATATATACCTTGTATACATGTACATTCTGAAACAAAAAATCAATAAACATATGTAAAAAAAAAAAAAAAAAAAAAGAAAAAGAAAGAAGACGGGACTATCAACAAGAACGCGGTGATTTGTACATTTTGTAAAAAATAATTTTCCTATCACCGGAGCTCCAGCCTGAATTATGAATAATAGAATAGAATAGAATAGAATACTTTATTGTCAATGTACCTGGGTACAGTGAGATTGAAAGCAGCATCACCTCTCCAGTGCAAGACAAATAAGAAACAATAGTGCAAACAATAAGAATATAAGAATATAAGAAATATAAATAATAGGCTATAAAAAATATTAAAAAAAAGAAAAAAGGTTAAGGTGCATTTGGATAGTAATAGTAATAGTATTAGTATTAGTATTAGTATTAATAGTATTAAATTATCATTTAAACGCTAAACATGTCCGGACAAGTTCCACTGTAAACGTTACAGCTACTAGTGCTAGCGTGAGCTCACTTCGCTTGCAGAATCTGGGAAACGAATGAGCAAAGTGTTGAATAAAATAATTGATAACTAAACTGAAAATGCTGATCAACGTAATGTGTGTATGTGCTAAGCTTACTGTGAGTTTACTCTGAATGTTACTGAAAGGAACATGATGTACCAGGCAAGAGATAAGAGGTTTCATCCTCCTGACCTTGAAAACGCAATAAAGCCTAGTCTCTCCCACAGAGTGGGCAGAACTCAGCGGGGCGTTGACAGGGCAGGCTGCAGAACCTGTCACGGGCTGGGTTCTCCCTCTGCAGAGGCCAAACTGAATTCTGAGTCTTCTGTTCTCCTATAACTTTTCCAGCTCGATCAACAGATTCGGGGTGATCAGGTTCGATCACAACAAAAGCCACGACAGAAAAACTGACAAACTCAATTGCATAGTGGATTGCTGCTGATTGCAGGCCAATTTCAATCGTGGAAGACGAGGGCCTCAAGGAGGAATGGCGTCATAACCAAACCGTATTAAAACCACTCCCCCAGGCCAACGTGCACAGATGCACGACCATCTGAACAGGAAGATATTTTTTCTTTTGAATTTCATTTATGAAACACACTTCACCAATAAAAATGTGGATTTCAAATCTTATCTTCTTAGTGTATTCAATTGATTAGTCATGCACTGCAATTTTGTAATGTCCTAAAATTCAAATTCTTTATTTGGGGACCTTTAGCAGATCTGAGATTAAAATGTGATTAATTAGATTAATTAATTATAAATCCTGTAATTAATTAGATCATTTTTTTTAATTGCCTGACAGCACTAGTCAAAATCCTTTTACACATGTGGCTTTTATTTTATTTTTATATTTTCATTTATGTTTTATATACATATATAGACAATGTATACACACACACACACACACACACACACACACACACACACACACACACTTTGGACAGTTTGTATAATAGGCAGTAGTACTTCAGGTTTTCTCTGGGTGCTCCGGTTTTCTCCCAAAAATAAACAAACGCGCACACACACACACGCACACGCGCACATGCACACACACACACACACACACACACACACACACACACACACACACACACACACACACACACAGAGCTTGTATAATAGGTAGTGGTTTTTCAGGTTTTCTCTGGGTGCACCAGTTTTCTCCCAAAAACACACACACACACACACACATCTTTTCTCTAAATAATCTCACAAGAGAGGGAAGAAGAGGGGAAGAGAAAAATTGATGACGAAAGTCTTCAAAGGTTGGGGCGAATGGTGGAAAAAACATCAGGTCAAATATCTAAAGATCTAAGGACCAACCTGGAGCAGTATAGTGTAATTGTTTCAACAAGTACCATACGATGCACACTAAACAAAGCAAAGCTTTATGGGCAGAGGCCAAGGAAGACCCTCTTGCTGAAGAAAAGACATAAAAAGGAACGATTGATCTGTGCAAAAGAGAACTTGTACAAACTTCAAGCATTCCGGGACAATGTACAGATGAAACAAAAGTGGATTTTTTTTGGTAATTTGGCACACAAACAGTATGTTTGCAGACGCGTATGGCAGCTGGGGGATTCATTCTTAGGTTTATATGTTCTTTGTCGTGGGATGCTCCGCTCCGCACTGCGGGCCCTGACAGCGGTGGGGGCCCACTCCTGGGGGTGCGGTGTGGCCTTGGCCGGGCTTGGTGGACCGGGACCCTCCCGCCCTGGTGTGGGGTCTGTGGGGAACATGGGTGCTTATCAGGGCCAGCACTATATAGTTTATATTCTATTTTAAATAAATTCAATTATAGATTTTTTTTCTTTTTCTTTCACTTTTCATGACTACAAATGCTGTTTTACATCTATATACACACACGCACGCACGCACGCACGCACGCACGCACGCACGCACGCACGCACGCACGCACGCACGCACGCACGCACGCACGCACGCACGCACGCACGCACGCACGCACGCACGCACATACATACATACATACATACATACATACATACATACATACATACATACATACATACATACATACATACATACATACATACATACATATATATATATATATATATATATATATATATATATATATGTTTATGTTTTCTAATGATGAAATTGTGTTTTTGTCAATTGAATTTGATGGGAATTATAAAGAATCCTTAGTATTTTGCGTAACAACACTTAGGTTATTTGCATATTACATTTTAGAAATACTGGAAAACACTGCCACCTACAAGAGGACAAGACAGAGGAAAAGGATGCATGCAGCTTCTGAAGAGGATCAGTTGCTGAGAAGTTTGACTCGTAGCACATATATAGGTTTTACTTTTTAGTCTCAGCAATGTCAAGTGTGTAATTTTTATAACAACATTTCCTCTAAATTAGTGATAATCAAAAAGGTGTTTCAACACTTCAAGTGGCACAATTGTGTATACTAATCAGCCATTACATTACCACCACTGACGGTATGGTGAGTAACAGTACTAGTATCTCATTAGAATGCAATGTTTAATTTAAAAAGGGGGAAAAAAAACAACCCAAATTCTGCCACTCACATGCATATTACTTTGATAGTTTGCCCCAATCAAAGCATACTGTAACATTATATTACAGTAGGACCATTCCTTACAAGATGGCAAAAAATGCTTATGAATGGCACAAAAACCTCCAAACTCCCTTGATACAAGTCCAGTGGGCTTCGTTGACTTCTCACGAACTGACAATCCAAATCCATACTCCACTCCACCCCACTACACAGGGTCCAAATAATCTGTTGATGACACAGACGCACAAAACAACAGTCTGATTTTCTCTGTTGAGGAAAACTTCCTCACCCTTAGATGGTCATAATTATCTGGCAGATTTTTTTATTTAACCCTTTAATGCACATCTGTACACAGTTATTCAAAAGCCATTTTCTAGTATGTGTATTTGCTCTGATGGTTTAGGTGCAGATTAGCGAGTCCAGTGTGTCTAACGGGAATCATTCCACAACCATTGTGTGTACATTTTTTTATTATCATTTTTGAAGATAGGAGTTTTGAAAATTTTTCCTTTTTTTCCAAGATCAGAATACATTTATGATGGAAAAACAAAAAAATGTAGGCACTTCAGGAACTTTATAAAGCAAAACCATACACTACAGGTAGTGCAACTGTGAGTACATGCCATCTTTACAGAAGAATATGATTTTGGCAAAAAAAAAAAATATATAAAAAAATATGTATATATATATGTGTATATATATACACACATACAAATACACACAATATATAATACTTTTATACTACCCTCCATATAAACAGTTTCTCCAGTGCCTCCAGAGCTCAGAGGTGAACCAAACACTGCTCTGCTCAGGCATTGTTAAAACATTTATACTTTCATTTTGTGAGTCCTCAAGATGCTTCATGAATGCATACACAAAGTTTCTGATTACAGAATTCAATATAGGAACATTATTTTGCACGAACAGCAAACTGCCACTTGTCCATCGAGGCTCTTCCAGTAAAATATGAAATGCATCATTATAAACAACCTGCAACCTCTTAAGTTTACTCTTACCAGCTGCTCCCCAAGTGGGCAGTATAGAGCGGTGTGCAATATGCTTTGAAGAGGGCAACCTTAACGCTGATTGTGCACCAGAGAAATTTTGGTGCCAACATATTGGCTTGTGCATACATTTGGAGTACTGCTTCTGGATGTCTTCATCATCTCTAAGGTCACTTCTGTTGATGTGATCAAGATATTTGACCCTCTCAACAACCTCTAGCTTCCCTGCAGCCAGAAAAAAGCAGGGAAGATGGTCTTTAGGTGCTCTTTGTTCCTCACCACCATCACCACGCTCTTTTTAGAGTACATTTGATGTCATGTTCTTTTCCATAGACAGCGCAGACCTTGCTAACGGCTGCAGACCTGCAGAGTAAGGTGACATAATGACCAGGTCATCTGCATAGAGTAGGTGGTTCAGGAGTCTCTCTCCCTTCATGCAGCCTGTCTTACATTTACTTAGTCTCTCAGATAGATCATCCATATACATATATATATATATATATATATATATATATATATATATATATATATATATATATATATATATATATATATATATATATATATATATATATATATATATACACACGTGTGTATATGTATATGTATATGTGTATATATATATATATATATATATATATATATATATATATATATATATATATATATATATATATATACACACGTGTGTATATGTATATGTATATGTGTATATATATATATATATATATATATATATATATATATATATATATATAAACATATATATATACATATATATTTACATAAATATACATATATACATATATAAACATATACATATATATATATATAGTTATAGAATATATGTATGTATATATATATATATATATATATATATATATATATATATATATATATATATATATATATATATATATATATATATATATACATATATATATATATATATATATATATATATATATTCTATAACTAGCATAATGTAATATTTTTGTACATTGTTCATGTACCGTAGTTTGGCTCTGCTATTCAGAGAAGTATAAATGTGTTTAAGTAGTGTAGTAGCAGTTCAATGTATAACTACATTTAAACAAAGCTTAAATCATATATAAGCTAAATTGACATTGTTTTCTTTTATAAAATGTTGTAGTTTTGAGTGCTTAATTATTATTTTTTTAATTGCTTTGAAGGGTCCATTCACCTCTCACACAATCAAAAATCTTGTCCAACCCTTCCACCTCCTGGGAAAAATTAGGTTTAGAGTCTGAGAAAGATGAAAGTTCACTATTAGCCAGACTTAACAAGAACTATTTTGCATAATTATGACAAAGTTTGAAAACATTTAAACCCTGGTGAAATATTGTTGTTGTCTTATGCTCACATTATTACACCTCTTTACTCACAAGTGCAATTTTGACACTGACTTCAGTTTTTGCAACTCCAAGGAAAATGTTTCAGACTGTATGCAAATGTGTTGAATTTTGCTCATCATCAGGCATCTATAGTGGGAACTGTTTGGACATGTTTCCTGTCGTAAGAATCCCTTGCAGATGCTTTTTGGGGTAAGGGCTTCCTGGATAATCATTTGACAGCAAGCCCAGACCGCAAAAAGACCTGAAAAGAACATGATTCGTCAGATGAAATGCAACGCCACACACAGACGGTCCAGTATCTGAAACACACAGTTACATATTAATGGGACTGAGTGTAAAATAGTAATAAATGATCATGATATGAAAATGATAAAAAAAATAAGAGGGTATAGAGAAGGTCTATGTTTTAAAACATATCACAACTTTTGTAGAAAGCTGAGATTATCACACCAAAAGGACTTGCTTATCACAAACAAGTGCATTTGCCTTCAGAGGGACGTGAATTCCTTGAAATTGGCAATGTATGTGTAGTTTCTTACATATTGCATTACATACAATTATAGACAGTGCTTTTCAGGTAACAGTTTTACTCTCCATTGATAAATATACTTTATTTGGTCAGTATCAGGTTTGCATCACTTGATTTTCTTGTTATGAATTATTACTGAGTGACGATTCCTCCCTCTCCAACACAATTCATGCTAAAACTGTATAGACAAGCAGGTCAACCATTATGGTAAAGACTTGACAACTTGCAGATCTTAATTAGCAATTTGTAAACGTCACATATTTCAGATTACTTATGGGTCAAACAGAACTCCAAAGTTGATGAAAAGATAGATCAATAAATGTACTTGATGACCACATAACAAGATAGGCAATGGTTAGTATGCGTAAACCTGCAATTTCCTAAATCTGTTTTATATCAATTGAGATACCACACCTTGTCATCACACTGGGAAATGTCTCACAGTACACAGCCCAAAAACATATCATTGTATGATCCCTCAATGAACTCAATGAATAAACATCATCTATATTACTTGATAATGACTGATTGTACAGAAATTAAATCAGGTTTCATGAAATATTTATGTCTACGCAACTCCCTCAGTTACTTCTTGGAATGAACATCCACCACAGCTATAATTTAGAAAGGTAGTATATAACAGTATAACACAATATTAGTTGGAACAATAAAAATCAAGACAGTATTTGAGCCTGACTTATTTTATACTCCTACAATGAATAAATGGGAATGCATCAGTTGAGGATATTCATAAATTAACTTATGAATAACATAGGGAAGAGGTCAGCTTTCAGCCATTCATGTCTGTAACTGAGAAAATCAATGATAATCTCTTTATAAGAATTAGTAAAAATATATAAATTAACACTACATTTTATGTGAAATTGTGTGTTAAATTACTATCTGCAGCAAAGCTTATCAGGGATTCTCGTAATGGGACGTTAAAGGTAGACACACTGTTGAGGACAAGTTGGCATGTCTTTGATTGTCTGCACAATCACAGGAATGCAGGGATATGCTCATCCAAGTTAATGTAATGTAAATTAAAAAAATGTGCCATGGGCCTGTAACTGATCAAAAAAACAAACGAACATAAAAATGAATAACTAGAAAATAACATATAGTCAATGTTCTGTGAAAAGCAGAGTCGTGTGGGCTGTTGTATGAGGGCCTGTAGCCCGGGATGCTGCAGCCATAAAAACGCAGACGAGCTTCACGTGAGCTGTCCGTGGTTCTGAAAGCCTAAAGGCTGATTTATGGTTCCGCGTCACACTAACGCAGGGCTTACGGCGTAGGGTACGCGGCGACACGCACCGTACCTGCACGTCGCCGCGTACCCTACGGCGTAAGCTCTGCCTCGATTTCACGCGGAACCATAAATCAGGCTTCACACAGCAGCCCAGCCGGTACACGCCCTGCTCTCCCCCACCTCCCCCACGCACTCCACACCTCTTCTCACGACATTGTCCATGTGTGCAAGTCAAGTGTGTGAGATTGTCTATAAAATGTTTGCATTTTTTGTCCGTTTGGGATTGAGGGAGTGAGGGAATGCCCAGTTTTTTTTTTTTCAATCCAACATGAATCTCGCCGGGGTTTTTTTTTTCCCAGTGTCTCCGGGTTGCACTGCCAATTACAGCCAGCCTACACCCATGTCACCTGGCCACAAGCTTTCTTACTACTCACTGAAAAATAAACCTCAATTGGCGTTGCTTTTTTCAACGATGTGAAACAAACACAAATGAATGACAAAAGTGACACTTGACAGAAGGTGTAAACTTCCCAATTCAAAGTTTTGAAAAATACTAATTCACTCATCACAAGCATTTTGGCTGTGCGCGTCGGCAGGTCGCCGAGCTGCGAGCCACCATGACGCGCACTTTCTTCAGCTATTATAGCGGATGCTCCTTCTTGCACCACACACACACACACGCACACACACACACACACACCAATCAACCATTTAAAGCCAAAATCTCGCAAATGAAGAAAGCCTTTTTAAAATCTAAGCAAAAATAGACAAAGCTGTGCAATTTAAAGGGATGTCAGATTAGGGCGAAGGTGTTCGTTACCTCTGTGCGTCTGGATGAAAGCGCTTGGAAAGGGTCAGGATTGTGTAAAACCCTTGGGAAAAAGAGAAAAAAAAACACAGAAAATGCAAATAAAACAGACCATAATCGCATGTTGCTGATGGCACAGAGTAGGGTAGAGCAGAGAAAACAACACAATACGCACATATACAAAGATCACATAAAGAAATAGCCGGTGCTGGGTACTGTATATCAAATATAGACGAAGAAATCTTATAAAAAAATGTTAATCCACAAGGCTGTATCATGGCAAGTATCATCCCACAGACAGCGCTGTGGTTGAGTAGGGGAAAAAAATCATCCATATACACACCTCCCTTACTATCGCTGATGCTCGAAGGGTTGGGGCGACGTGATGGCACCGGGATCATTTTCACCTTCTGCATTTTCATTCACCTCTATTTTCGATGCATTTTTGGAGGAAATATACTTCCATTTTGTACCCGTTTCCCTCCTTTCTGCAGGAAATACTGCAAAACCTCCAAATGGAAGCCACTCAATTCCTCCAGTCTGCGATTGACCCGCATTGACGTCATTGCGTCATTAGGTCTCCCCTGGAAACACGGGGCTCCCAAAAATAGCAACACATTAATTCAGCCTGCGCCGGGGTTGGCTTGGCGGGGGTGACTATTTGTATCAATCTATAACCCCTCCTCTGATTCTAAGCAATAATACAGTCCTCCCTCTCCGCTGCTTCCCTCTCTCAAGGACAAGCCGATCACGACTCACGCTATTTTTGGAAAGAGAGCTGGGGAGAAGGAGAGAGGTGGGTGTGATGAGAGACGCCCGCACCTCTGCTCTCCTCTCTGCTGGCTGGCTGGGAAACAGAAACAGCACCGCTGGGATAAAAATAGCAAAACGAGCGGTCAGCCAGGCAGCAGTGGGGGTGTGGGAGGAGAGGAGAGGAGAGGAGAGGCAGAACCCTGAAGTTAACGGCCATCAAAAGAGGCTCAGTGGGCCAGCCTGTTACTCTGTGGCTGAAGCTCCGGCCATTCATTCATTTAAAGAATAAATATGAAACATCAAAATATCATTTTCATTTCAATTCATTCATTCATTCATTCATTCATTCATTCATTCATTCATTCATTCATTCATTCATTCATTCATTCATTGTGATCAAGGAAGGGCGTCTTACTCAACCTCCAATAACCATTTTGCTCCCAAGGGAATTCAAGCGTCCACTATTGTCACACTGAGTTAAAAAAAATACTGTAGCTATGTCATCTGGCATCTAAAATAGCAACATCTGCGGACCATGTTCTTCGACGCTTATGGCTACCCATTATTAATTCATGGAGCAGAATTAAAGAGTGGCACAAGACCAGTAACATTGTAAAACCCGGAGGATCTTTGCGATTTTTTTCGCCCTTGCACTATTATTTCTTCTTCAGCGAGACAGCTGGAGCAAGCAGTAGAGGTCAGTATTGTGCATACACATGCCACGGTCCTGACAAAACATAATCACGGTCGATAAAAAAAATATTCAACTGTTACGATCATCAGCTTTTTCTCATTTGTGTCAATAAAGCAAATGGAATTGGGGGAATCTTATAGTTTAAGTTTATTTATTCATTTATGTGGATGTGGGAATCCAACCGTTATTATCATACTCCACTGATAATAGACCAGTATAGGTCTTAAAGTGCTGACGCCATCTACTGGTTATGCAATAGAATTGCATGAGGTGGAAGACGATTGCATCATCCTTGCGTCACCACCACAGGCAGAAAGCAGCTTTTTATTACAACAACTTCCTTCCAGTCAAATACAGAGAGTTTGCTTCTATTGTAAAGGCTGTTCCCACTGGTATGATCGAGTTAATAAAATGTCCCATTACTTACCAAAATATTATTGTTCAGACAATTTCTCTAAAGGTGAATGGGGTTGCCATAATGGATAGGAAATGTACAAACAAACACCTACGGAAAGTATTTTAGAGACAAAACAAGATTTCATCCACAACAATTTTTGGGGGGGGATTCACAGTTGATGGATATTAACTGGTGGTCAGGGTTGTGTCCCTCTCAATTCTGTATTTCAAATAAGATTAGTAGCAAATCAATGTCTACGTTTGCTGAAGTAAAGAGAAACAATCTTGCATTTGTTTTGTATTTATCCATTGTCATCTACATTTTGGAAGGGACATGGAAAAATGTGTTTACAATAAAACCAAACAGTAGATTACAATTACACCTAAAGATGTTATTTCAAAATTTGATCATATTGATGAATCATTTAGCTACACTTTAAATCTCGTGATTTTAATGAGTGAATTCCATATACACAAAAGTTAATCTTCTATGTCCGTCCACAGTTCAATGTCTTCACAAATGAGTTCAATCTTTTCATTGATACCCTGAAACTGATGCCAAACAAAAAAAGTGATTGCACCTATCATATTTAAAATCATTCTCATATACCCCCGAATAAGCTTGACTGAAGTCCAAATATATGAATTAAGTGTTTTTAGACCTAAAAAAGATGTTGAACCTGGTTTTGACAAAAAGCAGGAACCTAACAAAAGAGTTATCAGCTTAAGATTTTGAAAAGCATAAGATGACTTTTTTTTTTAAAGAAATCAACCAGTAGGCACTTTACCAAATGTGACAACTGATAGAGGTCGTTAGCAGACAGCTGTCTCAGTAGTTACATATGAAATGAGAAGCATACATTTTTTTCTTGGTCGTACACAGTTAGACCAAGGAAGAGATGAATACTTCAAGGCAGGAAACATGGAAGCAACAGGTTTTGGAAAGAGAAAATGTACAATAAAAGAAATGAAGAACCAATGTCGATGTCTGTGTGCAAACTGTAAGGAATCAGCCAAAGAAAATGGTCTATTCAGAGAAAGAAAACACTCATGGACCATCATAAAGTTAAAGTTAAAGTAGACTAAAGAGGAGCACTTATTGATCATGGTTTATTAGAAAAAATGTAATCTTAAGTGAACATGATGTTTTGTTTGATACAGGTCCATTTACAGTAATTGAAGATGACTCCCTGAGGAAGAGAGCTATTTTTTTTACAGTCACTGAGGAACAAAGCAAATGTTTTACAGTCACTGATTCATTTTGCGTAAATGATTAGGCGGAGATGCTAGTATCCACATTTAAAAGGATAGTTCAACATTCTGCAAATTAACTTTGCCATCAAGCCTTTAGTAAAGTAAGGAGGTAAATAGATTCAGTATATCTTTTTTTCTCGTACTGCATGCAGCCATGTTGCCCAGTCGGCCAACGGGAATATGGCCCCCGTACGTCAATCAAATGTGGCTGTGCCTACCAGCTCCTTCAGCTGATCCCCATTCTAATAGCAATAGAGCTTTTTTTAGTCATTTACTGTTGAATATATGGATTCACATCTTGATTTGACAGCGACTTTAAAAATGTAGTGTTAAGCCATCGCTGGGTTAGTAAAAACTGCTGATTGCTTTGCTCTTGGTATGATGATTACCCATGACGAAATGATAAGAGCTCGCCATTGGCTGAGCCGGGTGTCCATCATATTAGACATAAATGTATTGCTTTATATAAATAATGATGTTGCACAAAAAAATTCACCCCCCTCAGATTTCTCATGGATGTGCAATCAAACAATTGAAACCAAAAGTTTTTTTTTAAACCAGGCTACAAGATGGGAGTCAATGGAAATTGAATTAATGAATGAATTGTTTATTTCGGTTACATTACATTATTTGCAATTCAAACTGTGTTTGTGTAAATGACAAAACACTTTCATACAAGTTTACACTCATCAGTTTCACACAAAAAATAATAATAAACTCTGTAACCGAAAAAGGAATAGGCTGAAGCCAAAGCTTATATTTGCCTACCCTGTACTTTCCAACAGAAAACCCAGATTATCTGCAATATGAAAAGAAACAAAAAGAGAAATTTCCCTTGCAATTGACTTGCTTTTGTAGCCAGCCTCCAGTGGCTAGTAAGAGGAACTGCAACAAATCTTCTGCATGAGCTTCAACCCAGAAGTTTAATGGTTGGAGCTTTATTACTCCCACATCTTGCTTGTTTACCCCTGAGTTTCTTGTCAGCTTGTGTGTCTAAATGTACTCCTGTCTCAAAGTGATTCCCTACTAATTAAACTACCTCATACTGTGCAATATTTTCTATTTTCTACCCATAATGTGCAATATTCTTTACTTATCTATGTGCAATACTCTTCCATCCTTTCAAGTGCAATATTCTCCCATCTATTCTCCCATCAATTCAAGTGCAATATTCTTCCACTCATTCATGTGCATTTTGATCCTCTCATTCACTCTTTTTTTTATAGTGTATATATATATTTGTTTCCTGTTTTTCATTTTGTTGTTTACAGTACTTGTTTACATAGTCTTTGCATGTGTGCACTTTTACGGAGCTGCTGCCTAATCTCATTGTACCGGTATAATGATAATAAAGGCTTTCTATTCTTTCTATTCTATTCTATTCTATTCTAATTCACTGTCTCCCTGCTCATCGCTCTGCCTTTGCCCCTGCTTGGTTCTCTGCCTGTTGTTCACCCCTGCATTTTGTCATGTCCATGGTTGCTATTTGGTTTGATTTTTGCATTTTTGGATATCATTGTCCTTTATTTTAATTGGAGTGTATTTTCAGTTAAAGCAAAGCCTATTGTTTAGTCCTCTCTTCCAGTTTCTTGCACTTTGGCCCTAAACTCCTGAAACTTGAATTAGTGAAAAGCAGATTTAGTGAAAATGAATTCATATTTTATTTATTTTGATAATAAATCTTCTCATAAAGCAGGAAACTTAAAAAAAATAAATTCTTAAACATTTCAAATTCATGATATCACCAGTCAAAATTTAGATCTCAACAAGATTAAACATTTGCAGTGGAAATCCATAATTGGGGCAGTCCATGCCTAAAATTATTCAAACTGTCATAAGAGCCAGTGCCAGTACAGCAAAACCGCTAACTGTGATTCCATAATTCATTCTTCATGATTGCATACAATTTATTCAAAGCCTGAATGTTCAACTGTTAGACAATAGTAACGTTTTTTTCCTCTGTGATATATTTTTCTTTTTCGTTTCACCAAACTGTAACAGTTTTTCCCCCTTGTTTGACACGTGATGGTATGCTTTGTATCATGAGATGTTCCTTTCATTCTCTATACCAGTTTATCTTGGTTTCTTCTGTCCAAAGAACCTGATTTTACAAAACGGAAAGCTTTTTTAGACATTTTCTGGAACAGTCCAATCTGGTTTTGCTGTTCTTGAATGTCACCAGGGGTTTGCACATTGTTGTAAAACCTCTATATTTACATTTGGAAAGTCATGTCTTGCTGGTAGATTTTGTCAACGCTGGCCCCCAGGATTATTCTTGACTTCTGTTGAATTTGTTAAATGTTTCTTCTTCACTAATTATTTCATCCATGGTCTTCAAGGCCTTCTGATCTTGTTGAGCTGACCAGTATATTGTGAGAATGTACCAAACCTAAGATTTTTATTATCTTCCTTATTTTTTCCTTATTCCTTATTCCTTATTTTTCCTTATTTCGTTGCTTGAGCATCTGAAAATGAAGCTACTTTGCTATGTTATGGCTGTAACTCTTAAATTGTAATTTTTCATATTGTTGTGAAACCTCCTTAATCATACCTGGAAGCCTTAATTGCAAATATATTGAAGTGGTTTATAACAGCGAAATAATTCAAAATCTATTTAAAAAAAAACAACAACTCATCTCAACAGCATAAACATCTCCTTTGCTGGAAGGACTGAAGTGACGTCTCGTAGCACCAAATTATGATTTAGGGTGCCACATCAGATAAAGTATCAGGGGTGATAGCAATCCATGAAGTAATTTAAATATGCACAGTTCAGCCCTCTTTACAACACACGCACGCACGCACGCACGCACGCACGCACGCACGCACGCACGCACGCACGCACGCACGCACGCACGCACGCACATCTTTTCTCTAAATAATCTCACAAGAGAGGGAAGAAGAGGGGAAGAGAAAAATTGATGACAGACACACACGTACACAGGCACGCACACAAATGCTGGACTGTTTAGCTGAATAAAATAGGTTTTGTGTGATATCTTGATTTTCTTTCTACAAAGGAGTAGAGTATAGAAGAAACTAGAATTCCCAATTTTTCATCCTGAAAAAAAGAAAGATATTCAGGATTCACTGAGCAGATTCACTTTTTTGGCAATCAAAGATCTGCAGAGCAGAACTTCATCAGTTGGAGGTAAGCGACTCTAAGAGACTGCAATGGGCTTCATAAACAGCAGATGGCAGAGGGAACATTATCTGGAGGCCAACCTGTTGAAACACACTTGTAAAATATAATGTAGCTTATGTAAGGCTTTTATCTGATGAGCTGCCAAAGCCTTGAGTTGCTGCAAGTTGTAAATAACTCTTTCTGAATATGAAAGCTTGTTGTAGCACTAATACTTATTACACTTACATATTATCATGTCTTATTGATAGGCAGCCAAAGAACTGCAGGTCAGACACTTTGTTAAATTTATTTGCAGTCCAGGAAAGACAATATTAATTTTCTACAACAGGAGAATAAGGAAAGAGGGTTTTATAGGCACATAGACTCTTATCCTCCCCTCATGAAATCCCACTTTGTTTTATTCCCACACACTAAAACATTCATGATTTATATCACATTTATTCTAGTCTAAATGTTTCATTACATCTCTAACTAATGTTTGCTCCTTCTACTTTGCCTTTGTGGACTCCTCTTAAAAACCTGCACGAAGAGAAACAGCAGACATACCGTAATGTATATTACAGTATTCATGGAAACCAAAATTGCCTATCTTGGTGATCAATTCCATGGACTTGCATTTTAATAGCCTTATTTTGCATCCATATGTTTCAAATATAACCCAGTGGGGTACCTTGGGAGGCATCAGTGAAAATCGCCCTGGGAGAAAATAACGGCCGCAATATCTATCCACAGTCTCAGAAATTAAGAGCAGACGCTGGCATCCATTACAGCTCCTGACGGTAAGCAGTTTAGCTCAGCCTGCTGTAAATCACTGCCACCATTCACACACGCTCTCTATTAGCTTTATGTGTGCTTTTATCCCTACATATTTATGATTTATCAGCTGTAACTTTTTGGCTAGGAATAAAAGTACCATAGCCTCACCTGGTGGATGGCCTCTGCACTAAAGAATTTAATTAAGAATTTATGCACCAGAGGAAGCTTTTCTGTGCCTATATGTCTTTGATGCTTGTCCTGCATCGAACGGGTTGGTTTCTCAGATTTATAAAATGTACTGTAGGTACTGTAGGCATGGAGTTGTTCATTTTCAATCAGCCAGGGACTTACATCGATTGTAGATATTAAGAATGAGGGTAATGCTGTTGAACAAACCAATAGTCTGTGAAGGCTGGGATCTGCTGAGCTTGCACTGAGTTCTTTCCAAGCAACACAACACCAAGCAGCACGTGGGCTTATCAGGTTTAAAACTCAAAAATGCATTTCCTTCAGTATGTTCAGTTAGAGATACACTTGCCAAAACAGCTTCACATTTGCATTTTACAGTCTGTGTTTAACTGTGTTTCTTCGTGAAAGGTTCCAGGCATAATTCTGCACTCAGTGAGGAGCAACATCAAACATTCACAGAATACAGTAGAGAAGTGCTCCCAGAGGACGCACATGGGATATACTCAATAGATACATTGAAAAGGCTAGCGTGTATAGTCCTACACTGCTGATTAACAAAGATGACGTGATGGACTGATTAATTAACAGCCCAGCCGGTAGGGGCAGTAATATAAAGCTGCTGCAAACAATAAGTGGTGGAAGGATATTAGTGTAACTTGTTGGAAATCAACTAATTTCCCCTGTAACCCTATTGTTATTATTCCCTTACAAACAACTTAGGGAGGGATTGGATGATGTTGTGATGGCCGTCAGTGCTACTGTGCAAAACATTGGAGTTATTTTCGATGAGGAATTGTCATTTAAACAGCATATTAACCAGGTTTGTATGACACTTTTTTCATCTCTGTAATATCACAAAGATTAGGAACATCCTCTCCCAGGGTGATGCTGAAAAAATAATTCACGCATTCATAACTTCTGCAGTAGGCCAGATTACTGTAATATATTATTGGCAGGATGTCCAAGTAATTCTCAGAATATCCTCCAACTAATCCAAAATGCAGCAGTGTGAGTGCTGAGAGGAATCAGAAAGAGAGACCACTTCTCTCCTCTGCTAGCTTCCCTCCATTGCCTCCCTGTAAAATTCAGAATCCAATTCAAAATTCTATTACTTATGTATAAAACCCAAAACGGCCTAGCTCCACGATATTTGCAAGACCTGATAGTACCTCATGTTCCTAATAGAGCTCTCTGTTCTCAGAAAGCAGGTTTACTCCAAGTTTGGAGGACGGGCGTTCTGCTATCAGGAACCATCACTATGGAACCAACTTCCAATTTGGATTAAGGAGGCTGACACCACCTCCACCTTTAAAACCAAACTTAACATTAACATTTCTGTTTAGTAAAGCCTATAGTTAGTGTAAACTAGTTGTTAGGGCCAGCAGTCATAGCTGCCGCTACAGGACAGAACTAGAGCAGCTTGTCTTAAACATAACTTCAGCGTAGATGTGCTGCTGTAGGGGGACACCAGCATGATCCACTGATCGGTGCCTCTCACCCTTCCTTCTCTCCTCTTCTGCTCTTTCTTTTCTTCCACAGTTATTCATTAGAATGATCTCATCACCATGATTGCGCTCCATTGTTCTTGTAGTTTGTTGTGCTGGTCTGTTCCCCCTCTTCTCTTCTGTGCATATTTGCAGGCCAGAGCTTCAGGAACTGCATGCTGACCTGCAGTCCCACCCTCTGACCATCCCAGTGCTTGCTTCCATCGGTCTGTATAGATGTCTGTTGGCGTTCTACTGACATCTTGACCTGCAGTCCCACCGTCTGACCAGCTCTGTGTGCTGTCTATGTCAGCAGACACTGTGCCAGTCATACAGTATGTACCTAGAACTCTTAGTTCTTCAATATATATATATATATATATATATATATATATATATATATATATATATATATATATATATATATATATATATATATATATATATATATATATATATATATATATATATATATATATATATATATATATATATAAATATATGTTCCTCTCCTCTCTCTGTTCTTCATCCTCTCTTTCCTATTTCCCTTACTTGCTCTACCTGGCTGGCCTTCCTTATGTGCCAGGTCCTGCTCAATGTTTCTTCCTTCCTAAAGGGGAGTTTTTACTTGCCATTGTTAGCATTTAATATTTTTTTTAAAGACATGTTGACAATGATTTAAATCGTAAAACAATTGATTCCCACAGTCAAACACAGGTCTGTCAGCTAAAAGTGACTGACCTAGCTGCCACCCAAACCTCCTTGCTTATAAAGTCCTTTCCATTGGCTGGTAATGCTGACATTACTCCAAAGCAGTATTCTGCACATCCAAGTCCTGAAGACCCACCGTCCTGCATATATTAGATGTTTCTGTGCTCCAACTCTCTTGACTCAGACTATTAGATCATCCTTAGCTTGCCATCAAGGTCTCCACAAGTCTGTCAAGGAACCATTTGAGATGGGTGTTTTGGAGCGGAGTAGTGAGTCCTGGAGTGAAGACCACTACTCAGAATGCTCATGTTAGTCTTGGCAATATACATAAAAAAGTGAAACATCTACATGTTGAATCTATCGCATATGGTGTCTCCCGAGTTTTAGGTAGCTAACTTGAGTGTCATTTGTGCTCATATTAGGGTTGGGTACGAGTACCGGCACCTAATTGCGTAAGAACCAGAGTAGAGATAAGCTGCAGGAGAAATTATACTGTTGCTATTCACAATGTTTACACCCTGTTTAACTGAAAGCTATTGCATCATTTCTACTGCCTTTGAATGATAACTTACGATAGCATGTGCAACCAACGTCTGGTGTATTCATTCAGTTACGGGTTAGATGTTCTGCAGTGTGGCTCACATTGCTAAATTTTATGACAGTCACGTTACATGTAACATATCAATGCATAGTGAAGCTTGTAGGGGGGTGGAGGGGCACCAACAACATCACAAAACACCTGCAAATAAGACATAGTATCAGTGTGAACAGTGCTTTAATAGAGCTTCTGTCTTCATATAATATTTGTACTTTTATTGTAGTGTTTTATTCGTGTTAATATTGATGTTGTTTTATTTTTTGTGAAGCACCTTATGAAATTCCATTGTCTGTGAAAGGTGTTATATAAATAAACTTTACTCACTTACTTACTTCATCGCAGCCTTCCAGCTTCAACTTGGTGAGTTCAGTCTCATCAAATATAGCACATGCTATAAAAATATGTTTTTAGTTAAAAACTGATGACACTGAGTCACTTTTACTCCACAGGAATAACCAGGCAGACTGAGAATGCAGATTCAACTATAGTGGTGGCCACCCAGGAGCGGCACATTTTTCACTGCCAAGTGAACAAAGATGATGAAGAAAAAAACAGTAGAATGTCAGAGAGATGTCCCGCAATTCATTGTGAAAGATTTACTCCCCGTCACTTCTGAGGAATCTAGTTTAGGTACTGTATAGTAGGCAATACCTAGCAATTCATATTTTGTTATCCTCTGTGTTACACCAAAGTTTTACTTTCTTCTTTCTGGGTACAAGACAATATGATTTGTACATCAACTGATGTTACTCTACACAGAGCAAAATAAGTTGACATGTTGATTTTCTTGAATAAAAAATAACTAATTGTTACTTATTTTTGGGTGGGAGAGCTACCAGAATTCTCATTTAAATTCTAATCACATATATATAATATCCTGTTCACATGTTTATGGTCATCGGTTTTCTTTTACAGTAATCCATTTTTTTTTCTGAGAGGCATATGGCAATAAATGCTTTTTTTATTTTGAAAATGTAAAGATTTTCAAATTATGGAGGCAAGTATCAATAAGAGTATCAGCAAGGTCCGTATGTGTATCGATAAACAGTTTTGCTATAGATAAAATCCTAACGATACCCACCCCTTGTTCGCATACAAGTGGTTCATTCCATAGCCCCTATAGTTCTTACTTTGATTAAAGAATTATATGGGGCCCATCTGATCTGAGAAGACAAAAATGTAATAGTAAGTCAAATAACCACTTGTTGCATCTAAAATATCTTAGATGCAACAAGCGGAAAGATGGAGTGATTTCACATTTTTAGATAAGCAAGATACAGTTTTAGCATTATTGTCTCTGGTTTTACAACACTGGAAACTTTGAAGCAGATACAGCAGGAGAAGACACCATAAGGAGCCACTCCAGTCATGTAACACCATGCAGCTGAGGCTACAATTAAGGCTATAATTATTAATTAATTATGGATTTTGCATTTGTATTGTACAATTTATCTTGTCTTGATTTAAATTGGATGGAGGGTCAAAATGTGGTGTCAACAGCATGAAAGCATTTCAGGATGATGGTGGTGGTCTAATGGTTTGGCTGGGTATTTTTGGCACACTTTTGGCCGCTTAGTCCTCATCAAGCATTATTTAAATGACCACCTCAGTAATCTTATTGACCATCTCCACATGTATACCCATCTTCTAATGGCTATTTCCAGCAAGGAAATGCTCTATTTCTCAAATCATGTAAAACTGCTTTGTTGAATATAATGAGATCATTCTACTTCAAAGGCTTCCACAGTCACCAGATCTTTATCCTATAAAGTGTCTCTGGGATGTAGTGGAACAGGAGATTAGTATCTTGGAAGCAAAGCCAAAGACATCTGCAGGAACTGTGTGTGGTGCTGTGACTTCGGCATAGACCAGCATCTCTGAGGAACGTTTAGGGCACCTTGTTTAATCTGTGCCACCAAGGATGAAGGCAGTTTTAAAAGGAAAAAGTACCAACCCAGCACTGCCTAGATGCATTTAGAGAAGTGCCTTGTGAGTGCATATCATGGAGCTTGGACAGACTTTTTCGAACTACAGTACATAAGTAGTGACATGTTTCCCAAGAAGCATTCCAAGTATATCAGAAGCACTGGGAGCAGGGATCAGATAGTTCATAATTATATCTGGACGTACGCTACAATATGTTTACAAGTGTAAAAAATAAAACCACTCCATTAAAAATTATTAAAATGTTGGTCTACAGTTGCATATTCTCTCATCTTTTCAACAGCAATTCTATATTTTATACACAAAAGAAAAGTACAAAATGAAGAGAAAGTTCCTGGTTGTTTTAAGTTAGGTGCAGTTGCAGAATTTTTTTTTTTTTTTTTTACCTTGTCTGCACACATATTAATGAATGATACCATGACAGTAGAAACCAAAGGTATATATATGTGCATTATTACTATATTTAATATATATACGCATACACATACATAAATATACACATACAAACCCAGTGATTTTTTATTTTTTATTTTTTTTGGGGGGGTGGGGGGGGGGGGGGGGGGGGGGGTGACGACATCCACTGCCAATCCAGGAAGCAGGAACACACAGAGACACATGTCAAGCACTGGAAATCTGCAACAAAAAACCACAAACAAAACACGAAACCGGCACGGAGCCGACCAAAACACGAACAGCAATCGACCCAAATCTTGAGATCTGATCGCAGCAATTCATCGCATCTTTTCAACAGCAATTCTATATTTTATACACAAAAGAAAAGTGGAAAATGAAGAGAAAGTTCCTGGTTGTTTTAAGTTAGGTGCAGTTGCAGAATATTCTGACACCTGTATAAAAACTTCAAAGACAAATGTGCTTTCATGGGGACTTTATCTGTAGAGAGTGTCTGTGGTAGACGTGTTTAGAACAAACCTTGTTTGTTGATTCCTGCTAATTTTAAAGTAGAGTGCGTTTTCATTTTTCTTGTGCATTTGTGAAAGATGGAATGATTTCACATTTTTGGATAAGCAAGATACAGTTGTTAATTTTGGTTTACAATAATAAACAACTGTATCTTGCTTATCCAAAAAGAGAAAAGAGTGTCTTAGATCAATAAATCTTCCTTGAGGGAATCTAAAAAAATTAATGCCAGGTCAGGAGTTTAGCACAATGACTCTTTGGATCTGGAAATATTGAAGGATCACTCCAGTAATCTACCAGAAGCAACAACCCACAGGCTAAATGCAAGCACCTGTTATTGTTTGTCTCTAACAGCTCAGTTCTGTCTGAATGATCTGTATCACTTATTTGCAGAGAAGGAGACAAAAACAGTATCTGCTACGGGAGCATAATTCACTTATCGCAATATAAGAGCAACAGCTTGTGAAAATGGCTTGTATAAACACAGTAGGCCTATCACTATTCTGTAAATATTGATGAAGTTGCATCATTCGGTGGAAAAAAGAATGACATTCCCTGTCAAATCGTGGACGGAATCACTTTATATTCCGTCTTGCAGTGTGATGGATGATGAAATGCTCACCTCAAAAACAGAAGTGAACAAACACAAAGAGCAACTCGGCTGAATACTCAAAGGACAGTCCCTGGAGAAGGAAAAAGGAGATTGATATTCTATCAGCATTTTTTTCTTCTGTAAATCTACTGGGAGTACCTGACTATGTGACTTTCAGAAGTGCTGCTCCCTAGAAACCATTCCTGTCTTTGCTTAGGTACTATGTATGTATGTATGTATGTATGTATGTATGTATGTGCATGCGTGCGTGCGTGCGTGCGTGCGTGCGTGCGTGCGTGCGTGCGTGCATGCATGCATGCATGCATGCATGCATGTATGTATGTATGTATGTATGTATGTATGTATGTATGTATGTATGTATGTATGTATGTATGTATGTATGCATGCATGTATGTATGTATGTATGTATGTATGTATGTATGTATGTATGTATGTATGTATGCATGTATGTATGTGTGTATGTACTGTATGTATGTAATTAAATTGGCTGTTTTCTCCAAAAACTACCAATATATTTTATTTTCTTTAGAAAAATAAATAAAAATATCTTCACACCCTTTAAGAATCTGAGGTAAATGAATCCACACATTCAATTCAATTCACTATTTCAGCAATAAGCTTGACTTTGATCAAGATATGGAGGCTGTGAGAAAAAGATGAGAAATGAGAGAAAAAAAATCAGCACCTGCCTTTCTATTGTAAGCTTCAGAGTTATAATCTTGACAGCACTTTTATGAGGATGGTTTACTCTTGTTTTGTTGAATCTGCTCTAACGTTTTCTTTTATTTGCAGGTTTAGATCACTCACCCTTAATAACAATATCCAGCTGAAAGAAAAAAGAAAACGAAACAACAGGAATTTGTTCCTGCTGCCACTGTCTTTTTAAATTAGGCTTTCTGATGTGTAGCTTTGATTTAGTCTGCTAGTTGTACAACAAGTTGATCCACAGAGATAACGATACCTTAGACCTAAAGCCAAATTCAGTTCAAATCAATTCATATTTGTTTATAGCAAGTTAGATTTTAGCACTAATTTACAACAATTTACAAAGTAATCTCACCTTTTGTTGTGATTAAATCTCTTGTAATGTTGTAATCTGAGGGCACTCTTTTTTCCCCTTGTCTGCATATATATTAATGGTTAATACCAAGTTTGATAAAATGTAAAGCATATATGTGCATTTTAATCTTCAAAGCTTTTTTTGTGGATACATGTGCATGGGTGTGTATGTGAGTGCGTTTCCTTCTCCAGCCCTCTTGGCAGTATACTACATTTTATTGTTAAAAAGCATACAAATTCAGTAAAACCCTTATTAAATATACCCCAATTCAGTCCCATTTCAGTCCAGTTATATTTCACTTAAATCCAGTTTGCCATACTTCATATAATCAAGTTCATTCAAATCTTCTGAAAACCACTTTATTTACACATTTATCTCCAAAATGTAGAAGTGCATTGTTCAGCAGATAGTTATTTTTTAATAATAATGCTGTTTACTATTTGTATTAGAATTTGTATAATTTGAATTCACATTCTCTTATTATTTCTTTAATGCCAGATATGTCAAATTTGATACATTAATTTCTGAGACCTTTGCAGCTTTATCAAAAGAGGGGAAAAAAAATTTCATATTGACCCAAAAAATTACAAAAAAATAAAACTAAATAAAAAATACATAAATACACCTAATGTATTCATAATGATAAGGAACATTTAAAAAAAAATGTTTTGATACAAAATTTTAAGGGTTTTTTGATTCCAATATATTATTAACAATTGGGATATTTTTTGTCTTATTTCATATGTCAGGCTCAAAGAGTTAAAAAGGTTGCATGCAGTTCAGGTAAACATTTTGTTGAACTGTAGAAAATAATGCTACATTAGCTCAACAGAATGAGAGGACTGATAATCTTTCTAACAGTCCCCAGGCCACTACAGACTAATAATAATGAAAGTAGCTGCTGTGCACGAAGTTTGCTTGTAATCTTCCCTGGATCCGTGCTTTGACACAGTCTTCTCTCTTAAATTGGCAGATGCATGCTATCTTATATTAATTCTCAGTGAATTCACTTAGGCTTAGATGGACTCAAGTCCTGTTGTGAAAGGTGTATACTGCAAGAAGAGGTGCCCCAGAGCACAAATGCAAATTCTGCTCTGGGCCCAATAGAGGTGTCTATCTGATTGAATATTTATGTTGATGGGATGAAAAGTTTTATTTCACATGCAATGAAATATTGTTGGATGAGAACTTTGAGAACTTTGAGCCCTCTGCTTTTAACAAACTTTCATGCCACTGTGATCAATGAAGTCACACAGACTACGGGGTACCTTGAAAAACCAAGGTCACTCAGCACTGTCCACTTCTGCATTCAGAAATGTATCCTGAACCTGTTATTGCCCCACTGCACATGTATCCTGTGGTGAGGTGAGTCCTTGTTTGAGTCTAGAAAATGAAAAATAGGACATGATTTTCTAACAATCGTAGAGACAATGACAACAACTGAATGTTAAGCAACTGAAATATTGTATTCAGGGAGGACGGAAAAACAGTCTTACTGCTATACAGCAACAGTTATTAGACTAATATTTGATGGCACTGCATCAAAAACAATCACTGAGTGGATGATATAACAGCATAGGCAAAGGATTGCTCTGGAAAACCTTTGGCAAGCACTAAAACACAGGACGACAGTCACAAAACCTTTAGTTTCCAAAAAATAAACCTAATGTCAACCTTCTCCCGAGGTGGCATTGACATCTCTGGGTTAGGAGGCATCTGGGGTAGAACATTACATGTTGTGTTTTAAAGAGAAAAAGAAGCATCCAGACTGAATCCAAAAGCCAGGGCCTTTGAAGGTGTGTGGTGGAGTCAGCGTCCTTGGAAAAGGTCATAAATAATTCTGTGATTACATCAAAGCAGAAAAGTACAGAAAGTATGAAGAATTTAGAGTAGCAATAACGGAACAATCTTTCCAGCGATGTCCATGTATTTTGTAAAAAAAATAAACATAAACATTTTTTAATTGTGATTTGTACTTTCAGAAATGTGCAACAGGCCAGGTTCAGGTCCAGATCATATTCAGCACGAACTGAGAAGAAACACCTTTTTATTTTAGCTATCATTACCATTATTACTAAATATTGGCATTGTTGTGTCACTGGCACAATAATTCAACACAGACCTTGTCAGCACCACATTACATGACATTAAAGATTTTGGGTTCATTGTGCCTTTCCTGTGAGATCCTTTGTGGAAAAGATTGGGTCAGGCGGGACAAGAGTTTAGCAGTTGATGATGAGAGAATAATATAAAAAAATCAGTCTGTGACAAAATGTGATATGTAGTGTTTTTCATTAAGGCCCGAAGATAAATTACATATAGAAGATATACTGTACATTACTTTTGTCCTTTATTTTTCAGACTTTTTTCATTTTGTATCTGTTGCTAATTCAACCTGTTCATACCATGGTCTGTGTGAATACTCGATTCTGATTGGCTGGCAGGTGTAGGTTATAAGTGATAACCTACACCTAGAAAACAAGTTTGGTCAAATTGCCTGATAACTTTTAATATCATTGCGCTGGATCAACTGAGTGATTTTGTCATTTCTTGTAATTTATTTGGTGAATTTAACAATTTTGATGACTGGGATGCAGAAGAGGAGAGAAAAGAAAATAGCTGAGCGGAGCTGAGCGGACTAGAATATCTCCTGTTACCAAGGAAACTGAGTTATTGCTTGTTAAAAAACTTTGTAATTTACCAGGTTACAACGGCTGCAGACGAGAGATTAAATAGTCCGCTCAGCCGCTCAGCTGTGACTTGTTATAAAACTAATGATTTCAACTGAAAACACATTAAAGCATGAATAACTGATTTAATATTAATGTTTCTTGGTAAGTGACCGTAGTACAAGCGGGATAATGCCCTTCGAGGTGTACAGTACATTATCAGAAATATATGGACTTCGTCGTCCATATATTTCTGATAATGTGCACCTCGTTGGGCATTATCCCTTACATATTCCCTTGATATATATGCCCCTTATCTTGTTTTTCTTTGTCCTCTACCCAATCCTTGTCATATGAGTTTATATTAGAGTTATTTTCCAGGCTTCAGGGTCTGATCTGTACGGCTTGGCTTTTAGGTTCTGATTCCATGCCTTTGCGGCACTATTTTGTATTGTTTAGTTTTGGGAATAAAGTTCATTAACTCCAAATCCATCTGCTTCCCGCTTGCAGGCCTGCATGTGAGTCCTTCATCTTCTACTCCAACCGTGACTAAATTCTAATGATGATGGAATTGCACTCAGCTAATTTGTTTTAGCAGCTACCACGATAAGAATGGTTTTGTCTAAGGTCAATAAATTTTTCTCTAAAGACAGTTTTTATTGGCTCAATCTTGAGATTCAGTTATGCATTCTGTCTACCATATTGCCAAGGCTTGCTGCACTCATGAGCTTAACAGAACCATTGTTAATGTCATGAGCAACATTTGCTGTGAAAATAAGGGAGCTTTCTGAAATATTCCAACTTTTCACTGCTGAGAAAGAAAACAGGCTTTTTCAGCTATAAACACCGCTGCACTTACAGTTTAAGCCTTAACAGACATTGCACTGGAGTAAGGGATAGTAAGAGGCTCAGTAAGTAGTCTACGTGCAACACTTCATCACTGCAGTGGGGAAGAAAACATCTAGTGTGCAATGTTGAATCTAAAATCAATTCAGAATCCCAAAATAATACAGAGTTGCTGAATATATTTACCCAGGTCTACAAAGCTGAGCCTCTCCTGTCAGCTTACCACAAGAGGCGCGAGCAGCAGAATTTTAAGATTTACAATAGGCTGCCTCTCATTGCAGCACTCCTTCAGGGATGTAGCCCTTTTGTCTGTACCGCACATACGATTTAGTTCGGAGGAACTAAACCTTTTCATGTCATCGAAAGCTCTCATGACCAAGTTACCTTACTTTGACGCCCCACTTACCTATTTATTTGACACTATACTCCTTCTCCACTCTTCCTTTTCTTCTCTCTCAAGATAAACATTACAGCAGTAACCAGACCGAGCCTGCCTGGAGAGAAAATGTCAGTGTGATCCACTCATTCACCACCTGCGTAGCATGGGGTCTGGTGTTTGTTTGTGTATTTGGGCATGGCTCGGGTAAGTGAAAACACAGCTGGAGCCCGACCACTGTTATCAGCCATCTTGAGGGACACAAATCAATGCTGGAGAACTGTTTGTGCGAGATTCATTTTTAAACGCGTTGACTTGAATGGAGAACCTCACACTGCCTGCAGTTACATCCCTCGTCCTGTGTGAGGCAGCAGAGATACAGCCCTCTGTTCCTTCATGATACCCACTGCAGCATCACTGACACACATGAGAGTTTGCACTCACACCCTGGTGCTCCCACCGAGGCACTCACTAGGGCCAAACATGTTGGGCACAGATTTAGACTGGACACAACAGATCACTAGTCACGTCACAAGTCAAGTCACTTCATTTCAAACTGACACGGATGGTGATGGTGCATAAAGCATGTGGATGGGGAGTAGGAGTGGGTGGCGAGGGACTTGGAATTGTTATAAATCTTTGTCTTGTATGGAACAAAGACACTTCATCCTACACCAACAGGAGAAAAAAAAGAAGCTGTTTGTGACACTTTAGTGAGACTGTGAGGACAAATGTGTGTGCCGTTGATTGATGGTAATGTTTTGCTTCAAGAAATGGAAATGGGTTAGGAATGCATTCAGGCAAGACTGAGTGGGCATGAAGCAGTCTCCGTCTTCAAGCTATCCGTGAAAGAGAAATATATATTTTTGTCCTTGAGAACGAAAGGTAAAGAAGCAGAGGGTGGTGTATCATCTTTGTATATCAGAGTGAATGGAGGTCTAGAGGTGCTGATCGTTTGAAAATTCAACTTCATTTTGGATGCATTTTTGTCTCCGAAATGGGCCAGTGATGAGTGACAGGCCACACTGCTGCCTCTTGCCTAACAGGTGGTGCACAAAGATGCGTTTTAGCCACACATGCCTACGCAAACCTGCATATGCACGAATGGAGGGCATGCAATCCAAAACACCTGCCACCTTGACAGCTGACATTTAAATGATAAATATTAAACGGCAAATAGGATATGCAGAACACGCCGCATGCTAATTACCAAAAGTCAAAGTGGTATCTGTTTACATTTTGGGTTTCTGGCAATGAACTTTCATAATTAGATTCATGAGGAAACATGAAGTGGTTCACTCAAGATCTATTAACCAAGGGGCTATTTGCTAAATAACATCTGTACTTTGGTGATCAGAAGGATACGCAATGGAAATATACACATTTTGGTATTTTCCTATGCTCTCTGTTCCTCTCCTTCAGTGTTGCATGATCTTGTACAGCTTATCAGGAGGGACTTAGAGAGTTCACAGGGGAGCGTCTCAAACAGAAGAACCGTGGTATATTTTAGTTCACATAAGTGTGTTTACATTCATGGTTCAGTTGCCCATGTGTCAACATTTACATACATACACATATGTATCTCAGAGCACTATTCAGTCATGACAGCATGAATAATGACTGTGGTGCATAGAGGCAATCATGCTGTCTGATAGCTGACTGCAGTGGCTCGACCCAGCCTGTACATGACGAAAGAAATATTTTTTACTCATGCACACATACACTTTTCCTTTCCTCATTACTACCTTTTTAAAATAGCTCTTTATTGGTGTAATTTACATCCCACAGGCCTTTGGGTGAAAGACATTGTAGTATCATGCTAGTCATGGTAAATTACCTGTATATCAGGCAGCTCAGCAGCACTCTGAAACCTGGGAAACTAATTCAACTATTAAAGAAAGATACCCCATATCCAAGAGGAAGCAGATCATTATACCATCTGTACAAAAAGAAGAAACATTTTATTACAACGCTGACTCAAGTTATAAAGTAAACATTAAATAAGCTGATCCACCACTGTACACGTACCCCTAGGGAATTGTATGTATTTCCCTCTTTACATTTAAATATTAAGCAAATGCTTTTATCCAAAACAACTTAGAAGAGAGGAACTTTTAAGTTGTAAATTCAATCTTCAGGAGGCTCATAAACTCTGGCATACTCATTATGTGCCAAATATATTTAAAATCTACCTAAGCAGACGACATGCACACTGGGGACATCTTTTTTTCCTCCCAGTTTGTTTGAATACCTTCAAATTTCAGTACTGACTGAACCAAAAGGGCTCAAAACTTTGAGAAGAGCTGGATTTAACATAATGGAGACTTGCCAAAATGAGGTGCTATCTGTTTTCAGTGGGCAAGGGCAAAAACAACAAACAGCCTTATCTTTAACTGTGACTTTGCTATTTATGGTGCAAAAACCCAAAAACTTTCACGCTTCACTTTTTACATGATTTGGGGTCATAATTGTCTGATTCAGGCAGCGACTCTGCTTGCCATCATCTTCCTTTTTCATGAAATTAACTGATGGGTGGGGTAATTATAGCTGGAATATCAATCTTCCAACTCACGGTCAAACAAATGTTCAAATATTGGTTAAAAAATGATGGCCCTAATGTTTATCAAGTGAACAAATGCAAAGTAAGAGCAGGATGAGTATATTATGGTGGCACAAGTGTTGTAAATTAAAATGACTGAGATTTTAATCAGTTTGTGGGAAAGATTTCTTCTTATTTATTATCCATCCATTTTTACAGCCTTTTTACAGGCGAGAAGCAGGGACATACCCTTGATATGTCTTAAAACAGGGCCACATATGTAGACAAACAACGGTGCACACTCAAACTCACACCTGCATGCAATTTAGTACCATCAACCTACCTAGTGCACATGTTTTGGACTGTGTGAGGAAGTCGCAAGGCCCGGGAGCACAGGGGAGATCATGTAAACTCCACACAGAGACTCCCACCGGACCCGTGGGTCAAAACAGCAACCTTCTTGCTGTGAAGCAACAGTGCTACCCACTAATGCATCTCTTGTTTATTATAAATGGTCTAGAGCAGGGGTTGGCAACCCAAAATGTTGAAAGAGCCATATTGGACCAAAAACACAAAAAACAAATATGTCTGGAGCCGCAAAAAATGAAAAGTCTTGCCTTAAAATGAAAACAATACATGCTGTATGTATCTATATTAGTTATAACTGGGGGAAGATTTTTTTTCATTATGCACTTCGAGAAAATATCGAAATGTTGAGAAAAAAGTCGAAATGTCGAGAAAAAAGTCAAAATGTCGAGAAAAAAGTCGAAATGCAGAGACAAAAGTCGAAATGTTGAGATAAAAGTCGAAATGTCAAGATTAATGTTGAAGTACAATCTCGAGAAAGAAGTCGAAATGTTGAGAAAAAAGTCAAAATTTCGAGAAAAAAGCCGAGATGTCAAGATTAAAAAAGGAAAAAGGAAGGAAAAAAAGAAGAAAAAAAAGAAAAAAGAAAAAAAGAAGAAAAAAAGAGAAAAAAGGAAAGAAAAGAGAAAAAAAGAGAGAGAAAAGGAAAAAAAGGAAAAAAAGTCAAACATTTTTGAAAAAGCTCCAGGAGCCACTAGGGCGGCGCTAAAGAGCCGCATGCGGCTCTAGAGCCGCGGGTTGCCGACCCCTGGCCTACAGTGTAGCACGAGTGAGAAACAAAGCATGAAGAGAAAGAACCGGTTTCAGTCACAACACCCATTCTTGTAGACTTTAGTGGGGAGATAGTTAAATAGGCTATGCAGTACCAACATCTGTGTTTTCTCTTCAACAGTTTGAAGAGAAAAAGGCACAATGTTATATAAACCCGCAATTACATTATTGACGTTTATTTAGACGGTCATTTCTGTATCTCTCTCTCGTGTGCACACACTTAAGCTCAAATCTGTGACATTACATTCTACATAAGCTCAGCAATCAAAACTTGGAAATATTAATGTTGTTTCACTGACACCCTTCCTCATACCCAGACTTGTGAGATTTTGAGTGGCTTACCAGCTCTGCCGTAAAATCCCAGGAACATCCCAGTGGCTCTCATCAGCAGGCTAAGCAACATGACATCCTCTTTACTGTAGACAGCAATACATCTATCGTGGAGATTACCGAGGAGACTTCAAAGACATGGCATCGTCAGCAAATATAATTAACACGATCCCTACTTTTGCCAAGTTGGAGATAAGAGCTGTGATTAAAGAAGGCTGTGTCAAATGTCAAATGTGGAATGAATGCCACAGCCCTCCAAACCATTATTAATTCAGCATGGCATTTAAATTTCCACACTTACAAAATACATTTGGCACACATGTGTAGGGTGACTATCCGTGCCTGGAGATTACGAATTTTCTTTTTTTTAAACCGCTCATCTGTGATAAATACATCTTCCAAAATCCAAATTTTATCTTTATAGAACCTGTCAGCACTGATAACTTTAAGATTATTCATAGGTTAATGGAAATTTAATGAAGCAGAGACATCATGTACAAGTTCAATTCTTTTCCAAGGACATTGTCTGCAAAACATGAATTTAAATTTCCTGAGTATCAGCAGGCTGGAAAAATTAGTAAATAAAACTGGTCCTATGAATTACATTTACATTTAACATCATGATGTTCTAAAGCTTATAAATAACTAATTTAGGTTTTATACACTTATAAAGCAGTAAAACAGGTTGATTGTTGACAAAATGTTACTTATATTAAAAGACAGTTATTTATTTCTGTGTATACTTTGCCTGTGAGCCTCTTTCTATTTATTTAAGTAGAGACAGAATATACATATTTGAAACAAATTGTATTTTCTAGTTTTAAATGCATTATGTGTGTTTCTATATAACCAGCCCAAAGAGATGTTTGATGAAAGTAAGTGAGGTGTCAGTCATCTAATTTGCGTCACTCCTGAAATGTCATCAGCCTGTGTCATTGGCTTTCTGGGCCCTTCATGCATATATGGTCACAAGGACTGCTATTCAAAACCTGTTCTCTTGTATCTGCAGTGGTTCTGTTGTCATGGTTGCATATCAGTCGATACATTGGATGCTTGTGCACCATCCTATACACTGCCACCTATTGGCCAGTCATGGTAAATTGAATATTTTAAATGTAATATTGCTGCTCAAGATAAACCTGACCTGCAGCGACTTTTTAAGTGTAAATTAATTTATATTTCTAATTAAAATGCAATTGACACTTTTTAAAAATGTAAGCAATTTTTTTTTGTGCATGTTATCTCAAACTGAGGAACAATTAGTGCCTTATGTGTTGTAGAGTTCAAGTGCAGCACGTGATATGAAGGCCTGCAGGATAGTGGAGCATATGCCATCTGAGTCAAGTGAGGATGATGCCTGTGGCAGGGACGATGAATGGCTGCCAAAAAACAAGGAGAAGGATCAGGATTATTCAGTGCTAGCAGTAGTGATAGTAGATCTGAGGATGAACCACCAGACAGAGCTCAGGGACATAAAAAGAAATGTCAGAAATGTCTGGAAAACCAAAGAAGAATTTTCAATCTGTGGATGATCAGATCATTCCCTTCAAGGGTCAGCTGTCTCTCAAGAAGTACATGACCAAGAAACCCACACCCTGGGGTGTGAAAAGTGTGGGTGAGAGCAAGGACCTTTGGATCCATGCACAGATTTGAAGTGTATCAGGGCTTAGCAGGGTGTGGTCACATCAGTGAAATGGGAATGGCTGTAGATGTGGCCATGCGTCTCTGAGAGGACGTACAACAAACAGCTCAGCATACAACAGTTCAGCTGTACAATCAGCATATGGGAGAAGTGGTTCTCATGGATCAGTGTGTTGTAATGTACCCCCATAGACGCAAAAGCAGATGATGGTACATCAGAGTGTTCTTCCACTTCTTGGATGTTACTACTGTGAATGCCTGGCATCCTTACAGAATGTCTAGATTGGAAAAGAGGGATCTCCTTCATTTAATGGCATCTCAAGCTTGTGCACTAATGAATACATGTTCCATCAAGACATCCACAAGAGGAAGACAAAGTGGTACTCCACCTTTGGTGACACATAAAGCCGTGTCCAAGCAATCCTGAGATCAGGTTCAGCTGTTGTTACCCCTGGTCTCTTCTCACTGAAGCAAAAAATGCCAACAGATGCCATGAAGCTGCATGCACTCGAAAAACAAAGTATGTCTTCATGCAGTGCCTTGCGGCTGTGTGGCCTGGAGGTGTTTCCAATTTCCATTGCATATCTGTTTGTTTGTTTGTTTAGATCAACATATTATAGTTGGAATTTTTTGGAAGGGTTCATTTAGCATCTGTCAGTTGATGGAAACATTTTTGGATTGTGTGCCTTTGATGTTTTGTCAAAATTCCTCAATCAAACTGAATTATTGTAAATGGCAGTAATACTAATTGCTATGCTGCTTTTTGAGAGAATGTTTTTTGGGCGGTATGAACAGTATTCTGGATTTTTTGTAGAAAATACTATTTTTGCATTGCATTGAAAAGTATTACAATTAGTGCTGTCAAGCAATTAAAAAGATTGAGCGATTAATTAATTAAGATTTGTAATGAATTAATCTAATTAATCTCTTTTTTAATCTAACCTAAAAAATGCTGAGAAAAGCCCACAACTTGAGGTGTTTTCCTTTCATTACATTATTGTGGCAGATCAAAACTTTGATTTATAACAATGAAAAAAGTGGCTTTATAAAGTCATTTATTTATTTTTTTAACAGACTTGAACAGATTCAGTCCTAACCATTTAGCCTACATCCACTTGGCAAGAACATTCGCCAGCTCAATTGCAGATGTGCACATGTGCGTGGTGTTCTTGTCAAGTTTAGTTTGGGCATGGTGGCGCAGCTGATAGTGCAGAGGTCTCACAGCAAGAAGGTCCTGGGTTCAATTCTCGTCGGGGACGCTGTGGGCGCTGAAGTGCGTGTTAGTTTCCCCATGACTTCAGCACCCACACCCTGGGTGGGGTTGGCGAAAGGGCCTTTCTGTGTGGAGTTTGCATGTTCTCCCCGTGTTCCCTTGGGTAGCTAATGTGAGCTACCCTCACAAAAACATGCAACAGTCCTGGGCTATACATGCCCCCTCTGGCCAGCCGGGGCGCCAGATGGGGTGGGGAGGATCTACGGAATAACGTGATCCTTCCACGCGCCACGTTCGGCCGGAGAAGCCCCACCCTGTCTGGTGAAAAGAAGCGGCCTGCTCACTCCTCAGGTTAAGGAGGAGACCTGAGCTCAGTGCAGGGCCCTCCCGGGCTTGGTAGAGGGAGAGCAATGCCCAGGGGCCTCATCTATAAAGCTTGCTTGCGCAGAAAAAGCGCCTGAAAGTTGCGGAAGCCACCATCTACGCAAAGCCTCGGATCTAAAAAGAAAAAACTAACCGAAAAATCTGCGCATCTCCACGGCAACCCCGACCCTCCCGCAAGAATTTACTTAAGACACGGGGAACTGGCGACGCAGGCTGTGAGGTGGTGAAATGAAGCCAGATTCATGTCATACTCTTAATAATGTCATCACATATCACAACATATATCAGACTTATAATAAAATAGCGCTGATCGTGTCCCTCTGTGTTTGAAGCTCAGCGTCAGTCAGGACCATTAACGGAGCAGGCGGCCTCCCCAAGCCCACTATTCCACGGCGAAGAGGAAAAAAGAAAGTGTTCTGATTAGAATAAGGAAAGTTGGACTATATAACAATTGCGTTCATAAGGATAAAGTTTTAAAAAAAATAAAAATTAAAGAAATAGTCTCTTCTCCCCGTGTGTGTCTGCTTGTCATGCACGGGTACGTGCGCGCATGTTGTGTTTACTTTTAAGCCGGAATTATGGTTCTGCGTCACACCAACGCAGAGCCTACGCCGTAGGGTCCGGCGTAGGGTGCGCGTCGCCGCGTACCCTACGCCGTAGGCTCTGCGTTGGTGTGACGCGGAACCATAAATCAGCCTAGAGCAGCTCTGAGGGGGAGACGGGAGAGGAGGAGGGGGAGCGGCTCCCGTCCCGTCTTCACATCGCCCGCCTTCGCACAGAGAGTCTGGATGATTTGCAATCACAGGCTGAGCCTACCGTTAGTTTTTAAACTGTAAAAAGTGGGGGGGACAAATACATGATTTTGAAAAGTGTGTGTGTGTGTGGGGGGGGGGCATGTCCCCCCTGTCCCCAGTGGAAATTGCGTCGTGGCACTAACGGGCAGCAACGGCGTGCTGCCACTCACTCGCTTTATTTTATTGTATACTTTTTATATACTTATTCTAACTTTTACTGTGACCACCAAATAATGTGGTTTTCCTGTCCTCCACCTCATCCACAACATCTAGATTTCAGTCTCTGTGAAAGTCAGTGTCACGGTGGCTGGACACATCTCATTCCTTCTGACGCCAAACAGGCTGCAGGAAGCCACTGCGCATGCTCAGTAGGCTCATCTATATGCATTTATGGTAAAAAGTGGGTGTGTAGAGAGCTGGATATGAGGCGGATTCAGCTGCGCAGCCTTCCAGCTGGACTGTGATTTATAAACCCAAAATTGCGTGTAGGTGTGCGTGCACGCGTCCGTGCACGCGGTTTTATAGATCCGGATTTTTTTTTGCACCCGGCATTTTCGCCTTTTGGGTGTACGTGCACTTTTAGTATGACTCCTACGCAGTCCATTTTAAATGAGGCCCCAGGACTGTCACTTAGGTAGGAGCACGGGGTCCTATTATGGCATCTAATACCTATTTTAAACAGGCCTTGAATGTCTTAAAAACAAGCTTTTGAGTGTTTTTGCTAAATAAATTAAAAATTCAGCCTCTGAGCCATGTCTTTATCTTCCCAGTCTCTAACCTCATTCTGTATGCGGGATTCTGAGTGGGCGGGGAGGCTATGATAATCAGGGACTGTGCTGCGAAAATATGGCGGAAGCTCCGGCCGGCGGAGTTAGTTGTAGGTGTGGTTTCGTGCATCGGAGGCCAAACTATGTTAATCGCATTTTGATTACGTAACGAAAGGGAGTAGAATCTGAACGGCTCATAGAAGCCACATCACACTGGATGACTCATCCGGGCGGCTGTACAGACACTGCAGAATTTGGTTGCTTTCCTCCTTCTCTGAGTTGGCAGACTGAGGGGAGACCACTTTATACATGTTAAAGCAAGAAAAAACTTCTTTTTCATAATAGGTCCCCTTTAAGCTGTTTCGGTGCTTTCCACAAACAACACATATCACTCTACCTTTATCAAAGGTGCCGTTGGGGCGTTTAAGAACTGTAAATTCCAAATTCACTGGACCGATACCTTTCACATGCTCCTCCATTTCCACCTCTCTTCTCCGCTACTCGCCGTCCCTCCCCATCCCTGTCCAGGTACAATGGGAACCTACCAGCTTCTGCTAAACATGCCCAAACACAGTAACAGCCAATCAATGTCCACTACAAGGTGGGACTGATCATTGTTTTCCACCCACAACTCAAGCACAAGAAACCCACTGCACAAACAGATGCAGTGGGTTTTTATGATATTTTTCATAACAAAGGCAACCTCATAATAAACGCAACTCGCAAACAGAAAAAGTAAAGTTAGAGATTAAAAAATAGATTAATTGATTAAAAAACATAACGCGCTAAATATGCCTGTAATTAATTCATCGCAATGAATGCGTTAATTTGACACCTCTAATTAGAATATGTTAAAATTATGGAAAAAATCTGATCAACTTTTATATTTCATAGTTTTCACACAGTATATGATTTTCTTCTATTGGTTTGTGAAATACATATTTTCTTGGTTCAAAAGGTCAAATGCATGGTGTCCAGCTGAGTTGACATTTTTCCAACTCTGAAAACCCTGAAAAAAACCACATTACTTTTTCATGACTAAAAATACTTAGGAAAAATATTGGATGAGGTTTTCATCGTTCATGCATGAAAGGGCTAAACTAAAGTGAATATTTAAACTTATTAAAAAAACAAAACAAAACAACCCTGTCAAGCACAGTTGTTATATGGCCAAAGCTACCCCTCTGAATGTTTGAACATGCCATTATTCCCAGTTGCCCGTCCTTAAATGATATCTAGCTCTTCCTCGATCACGATGACTGAGAGATCATCTTTGCAAAGTTAATGAAATATATTATTAACATTAAATGAAGAACTAAAGATGAATTTTTAAAACTATTATTGGATAAATGATGGATTGAGAGTTTAAAAACTGAAACAGCATTCCATCATTGATAATTATGTCCACATTGTTTTTACAGCAACAAAGATTTGCATTTTATTTTCATACAGGACACATACATACCTATAAACACCTCCACAACAAAACACACGCACGCACGCACGCACGCACGCACGCACACACGCACGCACGCACGCACGCACGCACGCACGCACAAGATAATATTTACATGAACAGTCTAGGAATAAGTTAGCATTGTGGGGAGAAAGGTGAAGGGATAACAACCTGAAAGGCCAACTAAAAGGTCACTCATTAATTTGCCACTGATATTTTGATGCATGGTTTATTCTGTGACTGCATCTAAAGCAATGAATCTGTGCATCCAGTTATTATTAGCCGATTGAAAATTAGATTTTCAGGATGGTAGGTTGAAGTAATTTGCACAACAAGCAGATAAGAGAAATGAAATAGAAAAGTCTTCTTGTTCACTTAGGTCGAGATCCATCATTTACTCATGGATGAGTTGATTTGAATTATGAGAGATATGACTCTGCGTTTAAAAGATAATGATGGAAATAAACAGCATAATCATATCCAGCCCCTGAGATGGAAGCCTGTGTACAACAAAAGCACATGCTCCACAGGTAAAATTACTTTACAATAGTGCACACAAACTCCGTACACACAGGCACAGATGTGTGGAGTAACACGTAAGTGATCAAAAGGAAATATCCGTGTGCTTTAGGAACCCTGATGGGAAGGGGATGAAATTAAAGAAGGGGCTTAATTTAACGCGACACATCCATTTAAACAAGGTAAAAGGCTATTAATCAAGTGTACCTACACTTTAAAATTCACCACAGGATAAAGCAACAACCTTGTAGGTTGAAATAAAACAGAACATGGGCATGTGATTAGTTACATGCAGCAGAGGGAACAATTTAATCAATCCAGATACTCTCAAACAAAGGATGAAGGCCTACTGTACTTGACCACATTTTGGATTTGCATTTCAAACAACAAAGGACACATCTATGTTTTCCTCTGAAATTTTTTTCCTGCTTCAACATCTATCAATGTACTACGCATTCTGATTTTCTAATTCTAATACGAATCAAGGCAAATTCAACAACAGTGCAATCAGGCACAATAAGCACTTGAGCAGGTCATTTAAAATGTTTCTTTCATCTCAAATAAGATATATGCATGATGAAATAGACTAAACACACCAATTGCATAGTGAGCCATCTCCTTTTCAGTAACAAGACTAAACTGTAGCACTGGGGCCTCATGTACAAAGAGTGCGTGGATTTCATCGTGAATCTTTGCGCAGAAATCTTGCCAACGCAAAAAAAATTCAGATGTTCAAACCTGTGCGTACGCCCCAAATCCAAGCGCAACCTGCCACCATCAGCAGCAGGAGAAACCGGCCTCCATCACAAAGAGATGAGACCTGCCTCCGTCACCGGAGAAACACTTTCTGGAAACCTGCAGAACCTGCAGCCGACTCTATAGAAGATTGAAAGTAGCCCAAACATTCAATTTAGGGAACCAGTTCTCTGCTGAAAATCTATCTATCTATCATTCTATCTATCTAGATTAGGCTGCAATGATTCCTCGAGTAACTCAATTACAAAAAATGATCAAGGAATTTCCTCTGCCTTCAAGATTTGTTTAAATAAAAAATAAATTTAAACTTCACGTTTCTCACCGGTTCTTTTTAATGTGACACAACGTGCTAACACGCATGTGTCCCTTATAAAGCGGAAGAAGACGGCGTTGCACTTTTCGTAACGTGTGTGAACAGTTTAGCTGCACAGACGCCGGCCCGGGACTGACAACAGTGACAGTGCCAATGAGAAAACGCAGCAAAGCAAAAGTTTGGCAGGGTGGAGGAGCAGCCACTCAGGTGATTGGGCACAGGTGTGCCCAATCAACCTCTGCACAGCAGCAAGGGGTCTCTGCTGAAGGTGTTGGTGCACGTGTGTCTGCAGTGAGGGTGAATAAACCTGCACAAAACCCTGTGTCCTCTGTCCTGTCGGTCGGCCCCAGTGGCAACGAGGCTTGCTACAGAAGGTAATAAGAGGAAGAGAAAAACAGATGTTGAAGGTGTGGGATTATTTCAAATTAAAAAGGGTCCTGGTCCACATGGTGTAAGACCCTTGTTCCAAGTCCCGATCCACAGCCAAGCATTTCTGTTTAAACGTGTTGGTTCTGAATGTGAAGTTGCACAATTTAAAAGCAGTGTTCAAGACTTTTTTTTTATTTTTGATACTTAGAAAAAATATGTTTTTATTGGATAATTTGACGAACAGTTTACTAGTTTGCATATAATGTAGATAAATGTCTATTATTCTCATAAAAGAAACAAATTGGTTGTTTATAATCAAGTAATCCGTCTTGTTTTCTATTGTATATTTATAATTGGGCTTATATATATATATATATATATATATATATATATATTTATATATATATTATCTGTGAGAGTGAGGTTTGTGAGTTCTGGAGGAAGACTAATACATAATCAGCATAAAGACTTATCTTATGTTCTAAAGTTTTGCATTGTATGCCTTTAATATTCTTATTTTTTTTCTTATTTTAGCAGCTGCTAGAGGCTCAATAAATATTGTAAACAATGAAGGAGAGAAAGGATAACCCTGTCTAGTACCTCTCGGCAAATTAAATATTTTAATGTTTGTCTGTTCATACACAGTTATGGGATATTTTAAGGATGTGGCTTTCACCATGAGCAGTCGTCCCACACGGTCACCATGGCGATACCATCAATAGTGATCCAGAAGGATCCTCTTGGTAACGTACAAAGTAAGTTGGCTGATGATCAGCAGATCAGTGTGATCCCTGAAGAATAGCTCCCTCCTGATCCTGCCATTAGCAGTGTCCTCTAACATAGCCAAGGCTGGAATTGTGATTTGCGGGTTACATCGTTTTGCCCCCACCTTATGTTCAGACCATGTGGTTAATTGGGAAATTGTTGCAATTCAGTCATGTGTAACTTATTTGGTGATTTGAGGACTGTCGTGCCCTTCACGTGTGGTAGCAACTTACTGTTGATGTCACGTTTCCTCATATTTTGGACTTCACTGCATCACCACTGAGTGTCACCAACGGACACAACCTTGGAAATTTACTTACACCAACCTTGATATGTGTGTGAGGGACCACAATTTTTCATGATCATTTCACTTTTTGAACATCTGACCGTGAATGTGGAAAGTGGTGTAAACATGTTTTTTTTGCACCTTACTTTTTGTACATGAGGCTCCTGATGATCTGAAAACCCAAGCAATAAAACTGGTCTAAAGTGTTCTTCGTTGGGGTGATTTATAGAAATTCAGTGTTTTGGTTTCCCATGGATAGATGATGCCTCTCAAGCCTTCCATGTCTTTGGGGAGCCGGATCATCTGTCAATAGTCTTTTAGTCGTTTGCTACACATTTCTCTATACTCGTCCATCTAACAATATTTAATATTATGTGTGTTTCATACAACCTTTAGCTTAAACAAATATCTAAAGCTAAAGCTACATTTTTGCTATTTATCTTGAGTCAGGTACAAACAATCGAACAAACTATCCAAGGTACGAACAAACTATCCAAGAAAATCTACACTGCATTCTCCTCCAAATGTTTATTCTATTTCATCCTGGGTGTCCAATGTGTTCTCAAGCCAGAAAAGATGTTGATTATTTTAAAAATGTCCTATTTTAAATTCTTCTATCAGTTCAATATTCCTGTATGAGTCCCAGTAGGAGCTGTTCAGGAGAAATCCTGAGCAGATACCTTTATCCCATTTTATACACACAGTACATAGTAAAATCCCTTGGTAGATGAGAAGAAATGCTTTAAAACAAGAATGCAGTTAAAAGACATATAATGTAAAAACATTTTCAACATAAATTTACAAAATTCAAAATGAGCAAACTGAAGAAAACGCTTACATAAAACATAAAACTTAATAATGCCACCCCCCAGGGCAGCACGGTGGCTTGGTGGTTAGCACTGTTGCCTCACAGCAAGAAGGTCCCCGATTCGACTCCCAAGCCCGGCAAGAGTCTTTCTGTGTGGAGTTTGCATGTTCTCCCCGTGCTTGCGTGGGTTCCCTCCGGGTACTCCGACTTCCTCCCACAGTCCAAAAACATGCGTAGTAGGTTAATTGGTGATTCTAAATTGGAGAAAGAAAGCTGAGTTGCATCCAAACAACACCATACCTACTGTGAAGCATGGGGGTGGAAATAACATGCTTTGGGGATGTTTTTTTGCAAAGGGACCAGGACGAGTGATCCATGTAATGGAAAGAATGAATGGGGCCATGTATCGTGAGATTTTGAGGGAAAACCTCCTTCAATCAGCAAGGGCATTGAAGATGAAACGTGGCTGGGTCTTTCAGCAGGACAATAATCCCAAACACATCGCCCGGCGAATGAAGGAGTGGCTTCGTAAGAAACATTTCAAGGTCCTGGAGTGGCCTCGCCAGTCACCAGTTCTCAACCCCATAGAAAATCTTTGGAAGTTGAAAGTCCGTGTTGCCCAGCGACAGCCCCAAAACATCACTGCTGTAGAGGAGATCTGCATGGAGGACTGGGCCAAAATACCAGCAACAGTGTGTGAAAATCTTGTGAAGACTTACAGAAAACGTTTGACCTGTCATTGCCAACAAAGTGTATATAACAAAGTATTGAGATGAACATTTTTTTATTGACCAAATACTTATTTTCCACTATAATTTGCAAATAAACTCTTTAAAAATCAGACGATGTGATTTTTCTGGATTATTATTCTTTACATTTTGTCTCTCATAGTTAAGATATACCTGTGATGAAAATTACAGGCCTCTCATCTTTTTAAGTGGGAAAACTTGCACTACTGGTGTCTGACTAAATACTTTTTTGCCCCACTGTACATGTATTTCTCAGCACTAAAGGCACCATTGAGTCTCACCAATTGCATAAGCCCCCCTAGGGTTTCTGTCCTCACGTGCACAACCACTACCTGTTATCTTTCCTCTGGAAATGAATTATCATGTCATGTTTATGTATACATTCATGTTGTGCAAATTAAAAAAAATAAAAAATAAATAATAAATTCCCCAACTCCATTTGCAGTCAGATATACAGCCCAAGACTTGCAGGGAACCATACTATGTGATCACTATTTCCTGAATACATTCATTTTTGTAAAGCTCTCCAGCCTTTCACAGACCAAATTGTCTTCATGACTCTGGAAATTTGACTTTTCAATAGAGTACACCTGCTGCCCTTTTCTGTACCCCAGTCGCGATGTTTTGATATTGTGTCACTTGGCCTTGTTTCTATGTGGGAGGTATGGCTTTTTATCCACAAGTCTCCCACAAAGACCACTTCCGGCCAGAATTGTCTGATCAGTATGACCCTCTGATTCTTCCAATCAGTGGCGTCTGTCCAACAAAGCCTTAAGCTTTGTCCTCCAAAAGCTAAACAGTCTTCTGCTTCCTGAACTCCCCTTAATCCTGATGCCAAACATCAGTTTACCTTCACAACACTTAAAGGAGCATGAGGCTCCTTTTAAGAAATGAGACTCTCTAGCGCCACCCTTCGCCACGACGGCTGTCGGGGGTACTGCAGCCAACAGCGAAGCCGGCCCGGGAGAACGGGGAGAACGTGCATGCAGCGTCATGTAGTGTCACATCCGCAGGGCAGCGCGGGAAATTCGGCCTCCGAATTGCAGCACATTTTGCAGCACACAGCCTGTTCAAGGCAACGGAGAGATACACTAGAGGGCTCATTCTTTTTGGTTTGGAACGCTTCACCTGACATTATTACTAGAAAACTTGAAACATATACAAATTTTTTTCATAAATCCTGCCTCTATCCTGCCTCATGCTCCTTTAAGGTTTAAAAAAGTCATCCCACCAATTGATCCAGCTTTTTACCAGATGGAGATTAGCTGACAAATCTGCGTTTCTTCATCACTCCAATTATAAACAAACATATTCTTGATCACTCTGGAGGCCACTTCACCTCAACAGAAGACTGGATTTTCTCCTTCTAAATAACTCTGTGCCTACCAGAAAATTCAGTCTTCTTCAATGTCCAAAGATTTCATCTCACCGAATAAAGTCAAGGCTCTCATTCTCCAGGGTGCACATTTGACTCTCAGATGAAAGCGATTCCTTACTCCCGCTGAATCTTTGTAGCTTAGGCAAAACTGAAAAAGATGGATATCAAGTGCCTCTCGGGCAGTTTGGCTCATGTGGAAACACAGCATCATGAAGTATAAGCCAGGTGGATCACTGATAATAATTTAGTTTGCCTGACATTATCAAGGGTCCATAATTTCACAAACAATCACAAAATGCTCAGTCACAGTTCTTCAGTTTTTAATATTCATTAAATAAAATAGATAAATAAATCAAATGGAACATTTTTACCACGGATAATTAGCCCACACATCCATTCACAGTGGTGAATGTCTGTTTCAGAACTGCAACATAAATGACCCCACATCACAGCCATTGTTTTGCTTTAAGCCTTCATTATTAGTGCTTTGTTTCTAGGCAGTTGAAATGAAATATTTTTTTTCGAAAGGGCTAACAGAAATAATACAAATGAGACACATGCACAAACGCACACATCATGTCCTCTAGGCTGTCTTTCTACTATCTAACTCATTCTGTTTCTCTTTCTAATCCCCTGTTCGGTGTGAGGTGTTTTATTCTTTGCCTGTCAGCAGTTTGAAACAGCAGGCTCATAACCATTCATGGCATTGTGTTGTACAATTACACTGACAAATGCTTGAGTGATTTTCTTGGCGGGGTTTTATCCTCCATCCAAAAAGAGGAGAAAAATTCCATACAAGGAGGGTAAAAGAAATAGCTAAAGAATAAAACTGTTTTTTCCAGTATGGGGTCCCGCTCATAAATATTGTAATTGGCCAGTGATAGAATGAAAAAAGGCAACCACTGATATTTCCAGCTTCTGTTTAGTGCAGGAAGCTTAAACTTGCAAGCAGGGCTTGCTGGAAAAAATAAAATATATATATATAAACTCAGTCAAGACTTTTATTGTTTGATTTGAAAGCTTTCCCTGACAAGCAGACTCTACTATGAAGACAAAACTGTTTAACTGACTTGTTATTGCAGTTGTTGCTTAACTGACTTGTTATTGCAGTTTTTGCAATAACAGTTTTTTATTTTGTGTTACCTACATTCAGCATAAGATAAAATGGTTACAATGTAAGGTAAGGGTTGTGGTGTGTGATGATGTTGTCACTGGCAGCAAATACAGTATTATCTCTGAAATGAATGAAATGTGGTGTTACGGTGTCACCTCCACTCATTCCACCTAACACTCACCCTCCACAACAACCAGCCTGCCCCACCCCCACAGCTCGTGCACTGCATGCTCTTCGCCGCAGGTGATGCGAGTTGTGGTTGATTGGGGAAGGAGCTTCCAGCCAGGTCCAGCACAGCTGCAGCCACTCTCCTCATCAGATCCCTCTGCCCATTTAAACCCCGGTTTTCCAGTCGTTCATCGCCAGATCTTCCCTAAGAATGGCCTGGCAAGTATCTCGTCTGTTTGTCGCATACATAGCTGCTCGTTTATATGTTGACACTCCTGAAGCTACCTTTTGTGATTTTTTGATAACTGCCTCCTTTTTGTTTGCTCCACAGTTTTTGCCCTCACCATTGTGCTGCGGTCTGGCTTGACCCCTTACCCATGTACTCCACTCCGTCACCCTGCCTGTCACCCCAGCCTGCCTTGGATCCAGCCCACCAGGCCTCAACCCCCCCCCCCCCCCCAAACAGCAATAAAGGCCCTCCCGGGCATTAAACCAAATCTCTGACATCCTGTGTCGTGCTCTTGAGCCCAACGCCTACAGAGACATAACATGTGGAAAAGGAACGTAGGTTACTCCCAGAGACTGCTTATAAAAGAAGTGATTACAACTTTTTTTGATGTCACCTTTTGGTTTTGAAATTTAGCTTAGAAGCCAGTTTCTTACCTTTGGGGGGTGCCATGACAATTAAGAGCTGACTTCACCAAAGTCTGGTTAATCCAAATAATGGTCAAGCCTGGCCTTTTAGAGCATGCCCACCTCATCTTGGTTGGTACAAGTGTGCTACTTTAGCTTAGCTGATGCAAACCTATGAGGCTATTACGACCTGATTCGGCCACGACTAAAAGTTGCAACATAAAAGATGCCCGGATGTAAAATGAGCTGAGATGTTTTATTTACAAAAAGCTAAGAATATCAAAGCCAAGATAATCAAAACTGGAAGGTGCACCTCGAATGCACAAGTTAAAATAAGTCTCAGTTGAGCTGATGAGCTAATGGCAAAAGGGGAAGGGTGTTGCCTAAAGCAGTGGTCCCCAACCTTTTCTGTACCGCGGACCGGTTCAGTGTCTGACAATATTTTCACGGCCCAATCTAAAGGTGTAGCTGATAAAAACTAAATAAAATGACAATATCGGCATTAAAAACTGGTATTTTCTCTATAGTAATAATACCATATTTTCACGACCATAAGGCACATATAAACGCCTTATATTTTTTTCAAAATGTGCGCCCAATGTGTGTTGTCGGAGGCTCTCACCGCGGCTCCCTTGCGGGAGCGCTTTGAGAAACACCGCCACCCGGAGGAACATAGGGCATAGGCCATGCCATTTTTTCGCAGTGGTGTATCGTGTCATTAAGGCAGCCAATCAGCACAGTGCCTCATTATCATAGCCTCCCCGCCCACTCAGAATCCCTCATAGAGAAGGTTAGAGACTGGGATGATAAAGACATGGCTCAGAGGCTGAATTTCTGGCTGAATTTATTTAGCAAAAACAATCAAAAGTTTGTTTTTAAGACATTCAAGGCCTGTTTAAAATAGGTATTAGATGCCATAGGCCCCCTTTAAATACGCACACTTGTATGCTTGTGTGTGTGTTGTAAGGCGGTGCGACATATGTGTGTGTAGACTGCACCTTTTCGTATGGTGCGCCGTATGTGTGTTAAATACAGTAATGGCACACATAACTGAGACTGCGCCTTTTCATACGGTGCGCTGTATGGTCGTGAAAATACGGTAATGAACATAAATCCATTGTGTAATCATGTGCAACTTTATTAGCGGTGTCCTCGTAACGTCACACCAACAACAGAACATCACATGAGCAACATCGTTTCTACCCCAACACAATGCAACACACTCTGGTCGCTATGGTAATGTTTAAACATACCTTCAAAATAAGACACAACTCAAAAACAAAGTGCATGCAAATGCTTGCTAGTCACAGCAGCACTGAATCAGTGGGAGCCCTCAGCTTGTTTTGCTGCAACGAGACGTTCCCATCTTGGGGTTATGGGAGACAATGATACCCAAAGTGTGCTACTTAGGTTCAGTCTGCTCCGTAATTTGGTTTTGGTTGCCGTCACTGCAGAAAACCCAGCTTCACACAGATACAATGTCGGAAATGGCAACAGGGTTTTCAGTGCTGTTGTGGCGATCTCGGGGTATTCTGCCATGACTTTCATCCAGAACAACGGCAGAGTTGATGTCTCGAACAGATGTTTAAGGCCCCCGTCATTTGCGATCTCCAGCAGTTGATCTTCTTCACACATCGACATGCTGGATTCAACTGGTTTGTTGACAAATGGGTTGCGGATCCATTCCTTGGCAGTTCGTGGACCTTCTGTAGTTGGGAGGTAGCACTCAAACTCTTCTGACAGCAAGGACAGGTGTTCGTACACCAGCTGGGAGAACAAAGGTGCAGGCTCATTCTCATCCAAAATCCCTGCCAGTGTATGAAACATGTCAAATGCTCTGCTCACACGCCGTCCCCACAAATCCAGTTTGGCTTTGAATGTGGCTATTTTATCTGCTAACTTGACAGTTGTCATTTTCCCTTGAAGTGGCAAGTTCAGTTCATTGAGCAGGTTGAATATGTCGCACAAGTAAGCCAGTTTTGCGATCCATTCCTCATCTGGGAAGTGTGGCGCCTGCGGTGACTCTCTTTCAGAGAGAAATCTCTGCAGCGTCTCTTGTAATTCAAATACTCTGTCCAGCGACCTCTCTCAGGATAACCATCTTATCTCCATGTATAAGAGAAGGCGTTTGTGGTCCGCAGTCATTCAGTACGCCGTGCAGCTCCTTCGGCTAGCCAGCATTTCCCTGTGAATGACACAATGCCTAGACTCGCATTCAGGTGCAACCTTCCTTATTCGAGCAGTTAAACCAGACAGCCATCCAGTCATGGCAGCAGCTCCATCCGTGCATATGCCGAAACAAAAGGACCATTTTAGTTTTCCTGACATATAATCATTCAGCGACTTGAATAGTTCTGCAGCTGTAGTTTTAGTTGGCAACGATAGTGCACACAACATATCTTTGTGCGTATCCTCCTGATAAAGATATCGTCAACCTGGAGAGCATACCACGGTGAATTATTAATTCTCTCCAACAGCTGTGTCTCAATGTCCTCTGCTATTTCTTCAATGCGCCGAGTGACGGTGCTCACTGTAAGAGGCACCTGTGCAATCTTTTTAACAACAGCCTCTCCTAGTTCACGGTAAATGTCTTTGGCGGCGGGTAGAATAAGGTCTTCACCAATAGTGAATGGCTTCTTGGCCTTAGCAATACGGTTAGCCACCAAATATGATCTCAGTGCACTCGCATTCGTTGACGTGGTGGCCATCAGTAACTGCTTCTGCCCTTCATGTTCAGGTTTTTTCCTTTGAAAATACTCTGGCCTTTTACCGTGGGGTGCTTGCTCTCCAAGTGGCGAACCAATTTTGAAGGCTTCATCGCCTCATTAGAGAGCCTGTAACCGCATATTACGCACAGCGGGTTTGGTGCGTGGGAATCGCCCGTGGCGATAAATCCATATTTTAAATACGTTTCTTGATACTACCTGTTAAAGGCAGCTTTCCCTTTTTTAGTGGGTGCAGGTTCCTCTTTTGTCCCTTCATTGGACCATCTCCCCTTCGCAAAGAAACTTTCTAAAGAAGTTTGTTTTTTGCTCATTTTGCTAGCTTGGGATTAAATTTAGTGGGATGTATCACGTGACGTGTGGTGTTGCGGCCTTGACGTGCGTCAAGTGAGACGGATGTAACAGAGAAAATCCGGTCACTTTTCAAAATAAAACATCATTTTTGAAAAAATAAAATAAAATAATGGAAATTATTTTTTCTTTCTGTGTGGCCCGGTACCAAATGACCCGGTACCGGGTCGCGGCCCGGGGATTGGAGATCACTGGCCTAAAGGACAGGTGACTGTGAATGATGGCGTCTGAATCCTTTTTAAAGATGGAACTGATGCTAATAGCAGACACAGGTGGTGAAAGTTATCAAGTTAACTCGGCAGGAGGAAACAGCAGAGGCGGAAGGAGCTTATCCCAAACTAGTGCTGAAACATTTGCTTTACGTGATGGATACACCCAAGATTGGATAGTACTAAAAGTGATCCCTTGACATCTATACATTTATAAATGTCTTGCAATGCCTCTGATTTTCTAATCCACATGATGTTGCGGTTTGGTTTGCTAGGACCCAAATGCAGGAGAGAGAGGGAGGCCAGAGGCAGGAGTTCTCAAAAAACAAAGGATTTATTCCAACAAAAGGTAAAAACAAAGCGCTGCAGAGCAGGATCAAAAACACAAGGAACCGGGATCAAAAACTTGGAGCACATGGAGGAGGGAACAGTACGGACCGACAGGGAACCAAGGAATGACAAGACAAGATATACTGAAGGGATAACGAGACATGCCGAGACACAGGTGCAGACACAATCAGGGCAGATGGGACACAGGCGGGGCAAGACAGAAACTGAAAGTCACAAACTGGGGGGAAGTGTCAAACCCTGACACATGAGGTAGAAGAAGGAAGTGAACATGACTGCAGCTAGGAATGTAACAATGCTAACTTACATTAACTTTCATTCATGATTGAATATGTCCAACTACCCACCTTTTAGATGTCTCTTCAAAACAAACATTTAAAATGAACACTGAGTATGCTGAACGATGGAGTCCGACTGAGCAATGCTGGAACCCCTCGGCTAGCTCCTGCCTAGCTGTCTAGGTAATCAACCTGGAAGTGTCTGACCCAGTTCCTTTTATATTTGCTGGCCTTTGAGGCTTGAGGGGTTAAGGTGGCATGACCAGAAGTGCTGCTGTGCTGCCAGAGCAAGCAACTGACAAGCTAAAGGCCATCCAGCTGGCCATCCCTCCGGCTAGCCTGGCTAGCAGCCTTCATGTTGAGGTGAAGGTAGCTTCTGCAAGCTGTTCAGCTGGAGCTTTGTCCCCAGACCATTCTAAGCCAGGCCAGATCCAGTTGGGGCATCTGTTTATTCGCACATTAGAAAAAGTAGCTGTGATCACTTAAGCTAAGTGATTTACAACTAGCCATTTCATACTATAGATTGCAAAATGTCACTCCAAGAAAGAGCCTTATTATAAATAGAAAGACAGATTTGGTTTCACAGGTACATAAATGTCACATATGGAGGAGCAGATACAGTCCACCATACCTACAGTGGTCATGGTCATTTTTCATAGCCATTACCCATTACGGGCACAAGTGAAGGCATTGTACTAACGTACTAACGTTCAGTCCTGACATTTCCATATCATTATTGCACTACACACTGAGGCGCAGGGCTGCATCCTACAAATATGATATTGCTAAATTGAAATATCAGTTAAAAGGTTATTGCAGTATGAGCTTATTAGTAGGTTCAGAGGCTTCATGCAGCCACTCCTCTACTGAACCCGACACGGTCAGCAAAGCACCAAGACACAAAGTTGAGGAGTCTCTCTCTAACACACACACACACACACACACACACACACACACACACACACACACACACACACACACACACACACACACACACACACACACGTGAAGCAGAATTGAATGGAGGTGGACAACAGTGTGGACAGACATGCTGACAGTTGCATAATTGCACTGCAGGAGTGGCAGAAGCATCACATTTCATGCTAATTTGCTGTCTGGTCATGCAAGAGACACAAAGATAGGTTGCCACGTATCGGTGGTACTGTGGTTTTCTGCCGAGGTGCGTTTTGTTCTCAGTAGTAATTAAATTTTTTTCAATATGCAAATTCAAAGCCAGTCGCAACTACATCTATTCTAATTTCTCAAACTGTTCTCCTTTATTGCTGTTAATTGTTCAGCATTGTGAAAGTCATCATTTGTCTCTTTTCAAAAGGGATAACAATAAGGATGCCACTGTGCTATGCATTATAGTAAGCAGCTATTTTGGTTAGGATAGTCTCTCTCTCTGTTATATCACACATTATAGCACACATTTTCCACATGCATATGAAACAATAGGTAGCTTCTCCACCTTCCAGCAAGGTTTTGTCACCCATTTACTATGAGACCAATTAGCATTATGGGATTTTTATCTAAACAAGCTACAAAGTTAAAATAAAACCACATTTCCAGTTGCTTCTCTGCACTTTTGATACATCCAGTAATCTATTAATTCCTAAGAGAACCTCAATTATCTCTAACGTAGTTGTGAAACTCCTGTTTTTCAGTGTGATTTGCCTCATGTCAGTTAGGGTCTAGTGAGTTTCAGAGAGAACATATATTCATCCATTCTTTTCTGCATTTACAGTTGAGATAAGTTGATATAATAATTATTATAATCAATTAACTGGTTGCTATGTATCTCCTGCCTGATGGCAGATGCTGGAAGAGGAAAAGGCCCCGGTGTGAGGAGTTCTGTGTAATGTCTATTGTTTTTTTGCGACAGCAGGAGATGCAGATTTATTCCAGGGTTTGGGGAGAACAGTCAGTTGTTTACTCTGCTAGACCCTGTGGAAAAGCTTCCTCTTCAAGGATGCTGCAGCTGCCGGATCACACTCACAGACTGTATGTGAGCAAGGTCTCGAAGGAGCAGAGGTAGGAGGCTAGGAGCAGATTTTGGTTGAAGTGGTTCTTTCTGAGAATTCTCAGAAAATAAAGTCTCTGCTCCACTTTCTTCAGGATCTCCTTGGTGTTGGTGCTCCAGGTTAGCTCATCCTCCAGCTCAACACCCAGAAAGGTGACCATTGGGACCCTCTCCACACAGGCCCCCTTGGTGAGTGTCTGAATGCCCGTTCTGTTTTTCTTCTGAAGTCAACAACCGCAGCTCCTTAGTTTAGTAGTAGAGAGAGCATATGTAGAAAAGTGCAATTATATAAATTAGGAGAGCTGTGGCTACACATGTAGCTTACCATCACCAAGTATGAATAGTGAATGAATAATGTCAGCATTCTGAGCGCTTTGAGTGTCCAAGAAAAGGGACATATAAATCGAATCCATTAGAGGGGTTATGATAGGCGGTGTTCTAGGAATAGATGTAAATTCAAGTTTTTTGTTGTTTTCTTTTATACAGAGGAACGCTTTAGAACAAATTAGAGAAGAACAACACAAAGATACAGATATTTAACATTTTTCCAATCATAAATTATAAACATTAATTTGAAGTCAAAAGTATTAATAGCAGTGTTTTTCCTTCTCTCATCCTGATGCTTTTTTCTCTCTTATGCATGTCTAATATGCTCACACCCCCCAACCCCGCCTGCACGTATGTGTGTGGGTCTGTGGGTGGGATTTCTGACTTTTTTGCTGTCATCCTCCATAACTAAACTTTAAACTTTATTTATTTATATAGCACCTTTAATGCAGAAAAATGCAACACAAAGTGCTTTACATTAAAAAGAGAAAAGAAACAATCTCCCTTGACCCCCCCACTCCCCGTACTCTAATTCATACAACACACACACACACACACATACACACATCATACTATACAGATACATACACCCCAGGCAACCCCCGCCCCCACCCTTGTGATAAAAATGGAGTATGGCTGAGCACTGATAGATCAATGGAGGAAACACCATCCTATGGGAGCCATCCACACCGAGAGCCGTCCAATCCCACGACTACAGGGGACAGGGAAAGTTTAAACTCCATAAAATTGTTTTAAAGCAGCACAATGTAACTTTCAGCTTTTGTTGAGTTTGGCGGCTCCTTTGGACAAAAGCGGTAGTGCTTTACCAGAAAGAACACTACAATTCTGATTCTGATTCTGATTCTGATTCTACATTTCCCATGAGCACCAGCGCGTACTGCCGGAAAGATCCTGGCCCCGTCGCATGCATTTGTTTTGATAGTGAATGAAGACGGGACGGACTTTCAAAACTACTTTTCTGTTTCACCAAGTAAACAGACGGAACGCAAAAAAAAGATGTTAAACTGCTGGAAAGGAACTGGAATTTACCGGGATACCTTAAACAAGGAAGCCAGGGACCGGTATATGGAGAAAATAATGATTATTAACGGTTTGGATCCATATGAAATCCCTACTAAAGAGTGGAGCTCCTAGTCGGAGCTCCACTCTTTAGTAAGGACTTACTGCCGCAGTTCTGCACAACCAACGTCTTAGGTTACCTCAGGGCTTAATTTGTGCCGGATCCTGCCGGAACAAAATCCGGTACCTATTTGATTGGATCCGGCACCTCCTTTTATCCATATTCTCTCGGTGTATTATTTCTCATTGAAGTTACTCATAGATCGCCTGTTTGTCTATTTCGGATGCATTTAATCAGAAAAAAGAGAAGAGGGCCCTTTTCTCTGCGCTCCCTATCTCCTGCGCTGTGCGTCCCGTGACCGTCTCCATCACCAAGCGGTTTCCCAAATCCAACTCAGCCTGGATCATTTCTCGTGTCCTCTGCTGTTTCCTCACATCCAAGTAATGATCTGACATGCTGACATGTTTGCTGCATTTAACACCACACGCCGCTCACTCCACGCTGTTCGCTGTTTGATTGCGTCACCACATGCCGTTATTAATTTTTCGTTTTTTTTCCCCACTTATTCCACCGAACACCGAAAGTGTTTTCTTGCTGTTTTCGGCCGAACAATTTCTGTTACCGAATATTCGGTGCATCACTAACGCTACGCTTTGTTGTGTGTAGTGAGTGTATACGTGTGTGTAGTTCAGCCTACAGGTGCTGCACGCTTCATATAGTTAGAGAACGCGTCAGTACAGTACAGTATATGGGATGTGAATATTTTAAGAGAAGCGTAGAAACGTAGTCCATAGAAAAGGTATCCTGCTTTCTGTATACACTGTATATATATATATATATATATATATATATATATATATATATATATATATATATATATATATATATATATATATATATATATATATATATATATATATATATATATTAGTGCTGGCCAACGATTAAAATTTTTAATCTCAATTAATCCATGATTTCTGTAATTAACTGCGATTAATCGCATATTAATTGCAAATTTATTCACACATTTTGTGCTGTTCTAAATTACCTCAAGGTTTTTATGTTTTTTAATCCCTTTAACAACATGAGAAATATGCTGCTTTATGCCAATGTTTATTCAACTTGCCACAAAAAAGGCTTTTGACCTGAATGCAACATTCCTTCATAAATACAAACACAATGTAGTCCCCAACTTTACACTTGTAAAGACTAACTTAAAATTCCTTGTTTTTTTAAGCAGCTCAAAGTAAAACAATGAACCATATCACAAACATTGTACAAGAAGTACATTGGTCAGTTAAATTTTCCATGTAATTATGTCTAACCTCATACGGAGGAAAATAAAAGGCTCAAAAATATCCCCTTCTCCTAAGTGGAATCAAAACAGGGGGATACAAAAAATAAATTACAAACGAATAAAGTGCACATGTAAGGGGAGTAACTCAGCCGTTTCCTCACCTGAATCCTCAGTGAACTCGTGAGAATCGCAGTGTGCGTGCGCCCGTCTGTGCACGTGTGTGTGTGTGCGCGTGTGTGTGCGGGGGGGGGGGGGCATTGTTGAGTTATATGTTTTATGTAAAGCGCTTTGTGTTGCATTTCTTATTTTGTAAGAAAGGCGCTTCACAAATGAAGTTTGATTTGATTTGACTCGTCCTTTTTTGCAAGCTGCTATCCAGCGTTGTCTGATTTTGACGAGGGGGGGGGCGGAGCAGCGCTGCGCTCTCTGGTATTTGAGACTCGTACTTCGGTGGTAATTCATTTAAAATCGATGGTACATGTAAATAACTTCAGTCTTGTCCAGCGAACCATCAGGCATCTTTTTGAAAGTGAACTTGCTGTTCAAAAGTCGCTTTTCATTCTCCATCATTCAGTTCACCAGACTTTTTTTTTTATGTGCGTTAAAAAAATTGTCGGCGTTAAGAGAACGTTAAGTTAACGCGTCGTTAACGCTTTAAGTTGGACAGCCCTAATATATATATATATATATATATATATATATATATATATATATATATATATATATATATATATATATATGTCTGAAAGTTGCCACAGACACGAGAATACAATAAAACTCAGAAAATGTAGTTTCTTCCATTTTCTTCCATCCAGTTATTTCAATATATTAACATACCCAATGATATTTTCTTCTCCTATATGTTCATTCACCTATAATATGCAGTAATAGTCTATAAACAATGAAACAGTCACTGGTGCAATTTCACAAATACTTTACGCTGCTGAGCTCTGCACTCCACGTCCCGCCCAGCTTTCGTTTCGACTACGAATCGGGAAGGAGGGGGAAGTGACGTATGCCGTAAAGCAGTCAAAGCCGGAAAAATGTGTAGTTTTTTAGTGTGGCAGGGTTCCTACCATGCTCCTCAAAGTTACATAGTGCCAGTGAAGGCGATACAGACCCCTCAGGCCATGACAGAGGTGTCATTAAACCTGTTGGAAGTTGATGTACCATCACAATGACTCTGGAAATATTACATTAAGGTGGAAAAGTTACATAGTGCTGCTTTAAGAAAGATGTGGGAATTGGGTCTAAAAGGCAGGTTGCTGGGTTAACTCAGGAGAAAACTCGACCGAGCATTTCTGCATCAACCAGAACAAAATGCTCCAGTGTCTCCTCAGATAAAAGTGGTTCAGGTCTGTTAAAAGCAACACTGTTTTGCAGGGCCGGTTTTTGCTATGGGCAATATGGGCGACTGCCCAGGGCGCAATCCACGTGGGGGCGCATGAGCGCTCTCAAAAAAAAAAAAAAATCGCTGCTTTCACATAGAAAGCAGCAGATTGCGCCGCGGCGACCGCCGGGTAGGGCACAGACTCAGCGCCCTACCCGCGCGCTGAGTAGGTACTAGTGTAAAAGCGCCATAAGTGCCATTGTCTAATCCCCCCCCCCTAAAAAACAACCCTGTACTTTCTTCCACTCACACCTGAACATTGTGTGCACCAGTTCACAGTTGTGGTCAGTCCTTTGACAACTTGTAAAACTTTTGTTTTGTTGATGTCTACACTTTGTCCTATTAACAAGATTTGTGCCCCAGCCACTCTGCCCAGTTTTCCTTTCCACTTTCCTGACAGCTTGTTTGCTTCTCATCTGCTAATTTTTCTGCCTGTTAGTTTGAAAATCTTTGTTCTGCATTCAAGTCCCTTTTACCCATTTTTATTAGAACTTTGTCATCCGACTCTTGGGATCATGGTGCATATGAGAAGCTGGATATGTTACTGAGAATCATATATATACGTTACAAAAATGGAAAAACTCCTGGATAAAACAAAAGTTACGCCTGTAACTACGGTTCTATGAGTCCCGGATGACCGCCAGGCAGTGCTGTAAGCACTGGATATCTCCCCTCGCGCATGCGCATGTCGAGTACAATACCAACAATGTCACGTCACCCGTGACCCCTGCATGACCCCCGGAAGGGGTATATCTTCCGGCGTCAAGCATGGGATCGACTCCTAGAATCTTCTCGCGAGAGCACGAGGATTCGGAGTGACCGGCAGGCCTGGCGGTCATCCGGGACTCATAGAACCGTAGTTACAGGCGTAACTTTCGTTCTATTTCGTCCCTACTGACCGCCAGGTGGTGCTGTAAGCACTGGATGACGAATACCAACAATGTCACGTAGGATCCCGTCACTTACCTCCCTGACCAGGGGCAGAAGGACCCGGGAGTAGAACCACGCCCAATGGTTGGGGAGTGGCGCTTCTGGTCGAGTGGCACCTCACCCCCACTGGTAAGGGGCGGCCACTGGCCCTGTAGGCGTGCCCGACGGTGTCCACCACCCAGTGGGACGGCGCTGTCCAGAAACCGCACGCCCCCTGTCGGGGCCACCATAGCAGAGAACAAGCTGCTCCGACCGTCGCACAGGCGCGGTAGCATAAGCAGCAATAGCCCGTACGGGGCACAAAGGGCTCGGCCCACTCTCTGCAGGCTCGGGGTCGAACCGGCCAAGCTGGATAGGCCGATTAGTACGAGTGCGTGGCAGGACCTTGGGCAGGAACGCCACGTTCGGCCACAACGTAGCCCCTGAGCTGACTGACAGGGCATGTAACTCATCGACTCGCTTCGCCGGTGTCATAGCGAGGAGAAAAGCTATCTCCATAGAGAGCCACTTCAGGCCCACCCGAGCCGAGGCTGCAATGGAGATGGCGTCCTCTGGCAGCGGCGGTGGCGACCCCAGAGCAAACTTCTGGCATGGCAGGTTCCACCTGGCCAGTACCAGGCTGCAGATTGAGGAGGAGCGCCTTCATCTGCTCCATGTCGGCGGCCAAGCGATCTACCTTAGAGGAGAGCTGGCTCGTCATCCGCCGTCGTTTGGGGGCACCCCCACTCTCTTTGCCGATCGCTTCAGAGAAGACTCCGGCTGGGATGAGGGGAGGCTGGCCGACGGCTCCGGCTGCTCAGGGCCCAGGCACGACACGCGGAGGTCCTGGTCATCCGCAGGATCCAGGACCTCATGCACCCTGGGCATGAACGCTCCATCACAGCAACCGGTGGGAGAGGGAGCGGACACGCTGCCGTCGCCACGGATGTGCCGGTGGGAGAGGGAGCGGACAAGCTGCCGTCACCACGTAGGTGTCGGTGGGAGATGGGAGCGAAAACGCTGCCGTCACCACAGCGAGCACGCTGCCGTCACCACCAATATTACCTTTCTGTCAGCTGGGCCGGGGGGCAGGGCGGGGAGACGCCGCCGCAACCCGACACCATCAATACCGCGCCGGCCACAGCCTCTCGGAGGACGAAAAAAATCGTTACTCCTACCTGAATGGCACGAAGCTGCACTGGGCCGGCGGTTTTTAGGGAGGAAAGGAAGAAGCTTCACAAAGCTCCTATTTCCGTCCTGTACTTCAAGGAGTCGATCCCATGCTTGACGCCGGAAGATATACCCCTTCCGGGGGTCATGCAGGGGTCACGGGTGACGTGACATTGTTGGTATTGTACTCGACATGCGCATGCGCGAGGGGAGATATCCAGTGCTTACAGCACCGCCTGGCGGTCAGTAGGGACGAAATAGAACATAGATTACCCGCTGAAGGCATCAGAATATAACGTTACTTTCTTCTTTGATTTTCACACATCCTTTGGATTTCAGTTCAGTGTTTAGCACCACTTCCGGTTCTACTGGCGTTAGAGAACAAATGTGTGTAAGACTCAGATACAGGAGACAGAAGCAGCAGGAGTTCCAAAACACGTGATTTATTTAAAGCAAAAGCACTGCTCAGCAGGATGCAAGACAAAACCAAAAACAAGAGCCCAAACTTGATAGAAGAGAACTAACCACGACGACAACCATGACTAACCATGACAAAAAAACATGATAAGAACAGTACGGACCAGCAGGGAGCAAGGGTAAGACAAGACAAGATATACACATGGGACTTGACGTGACACAGGTGCAAACAATGGAAATGGGAACAAGGGACTTCAAGACAAAACTAAAACACAATGACACAGGTTTTCAAAATAAAACAGGAACATAGATCCAAAAACTGTGACAGACGATCATGATCTTCAATGGTCTAAAATCACACTCTGCTCTTTTTCCCCAGAAATCTCTCAGTTCCTTCTTCATGTCTTCCTCTGTTCAAGACTCTTCAGACAATTTTCACCGCATAGGGTAGGGATAGTGCACGTGTGTGGAGAAGGGTGCATAGGGGGTTGAAATCTAGGACACATGAAAAATTGAAATCCTTCTCAGGGAGTCCTCATCATCAGCATATGTTGCTCTCATCTCTGGGTCTTTTACTCTACTTTAGCAGCTCCTCTTACTATTCCTCCCACTCACTGTGTCAATGGTTCTCCCCATTCTCATTTAAACTCCTCTCATTTATTCATGTATTCACTCATTCATTGAAAATCACGACTCATAATATATCCCTCAACCTAACCTTGAACAACTCTTTGTGTTTTGTTTACATAAGTGGCATTATTCCCCTGAGATCTATTTGGCACCATTAAGCATTTGGCCTGTTCAGTGATGCCACCCCCTCACTGGCACACTGCATGTGTGCCTGTATATTTTCAAATAGCTGCTACTAATTACTTTGTTTTCATGCAAGAAATACAGTTTTTTCTTTTTCACTTTAATGTAGTGTTGAAAAAAAAATAAAGCAAATGCAGTACTCAGACCTCTCCAGATACTAGCAGCTAATAATCTTTAATTATTTTTTTTGCACCAGATTCTCTACTTTTGTTCTCTTGTCTAATCTTCTTCTCTAAGGTCCTCATCCATGCTGACTTATTTTTAGGTGGCTTCAGGAGTGAAAAATTTCTGTCTGCCGCTGTGAGGTACTGAAGGACCCACTTGGGAAATGAAAAGCAGGTGATAGAGACAGAGATGAGAGCTAGAGAGAAGGCCCATAAAGGGCAACTTGGCAAATGGCCAAGGCATTTAAAACTTTTCTTTACAAGGAATAGCTTCATCGGATAAACAGGTGTGCTAAAGTAGAATCCCAATAAGCAAGTCATCAGGCCTGAGAGATTTATTGTCAGAGGCCATCCTCTCAGAGTGTCTGACCTTCGGGGTTGATCTGAGACTCTGTTAAACCTGGCCCACTTGATTTCATTTGGCTGTAATTGGCTTAATGGTGAACAGGAAAACTTTCCTCCACAAAACAGACACATTCCTGCTGCATCTGCTGCTGTACTGATAGGACAACTTCTGTGTTGTGGTGTGGGAATAGAAAGTGTGTAGCTTCATTTGTTTGTTTGTTTATTTGTTTGAAGAGGAAAAAAGAGGAAAAGGGTGATTTTCTCCCCCGCGACAGAGCTCTTTCCTAAACACATTCAGAGGGTTTTTCTCAAGTGGTTCAGCAGCAATTTGTGTGTGTGTGTGTGTGTGTGTGTGTGTGTGTGTGTGTGTGTGTGTGTGTGTGTGTGTGTGTGTGTGTGTGTGTGTGTGTGTGTGTGTGTGTGTGCGTGTGTGTGCATGCGCGTGTGCCACAGCTACATTTTGTTGATGATGGTGTCACTGCTGCTGGCATCTTGGATGCATCCCAGTCTCTCTCCAGGCAATGAAGGAGACAGTATATCTTTTCTTGCATCACACACACACACACACACACACACACACACACACACACACACACACACACACACACACACACACACACACACACACACACACACACACACACACACACACACACACACACACACACACACACACCTCCTCCATTATCTCTTCTTCTGTGTCCTGTGTGTAGCCTTGGTGGGTTGTCTGTGCACGTAGGAACAGAGAGCACAGAGTGTGTAACTAAGCACATCCTGTCAGACAGTCATGGTATCTTCCCCTGGTCCAGACTTTGCCTTCCCTTCATGCTCCGTTTGCCAGTTATCCTCAGGGAGTGGCTGCTCTGAATAAGAGGCCCTGTAATATGGGAGAAGGCTGTGTGGCATTACGGTTGCGCATGGTGAAGGATTCTGTTTAGGTTTTAAGGTAAATCATTGTCGAGGAAATATTTTTGTAAGTGAAATATAAAGTTGTCAGTTGGTAGCATGAGCTGACCAACATTGATGTGAATGTTTAAGCTTCAGTTACTGTACCAATCAAGTTTTTTTCTTAGTAACGACATAGTCAGTACTCAACATTTTTATTGACAAATGAAGCTACAGTGTTAAAGGAAAGAATCTGTATGTTTATGGTCATGAACAAGTATGTATGCCAACTATGACTTAGCCTCTGTATCCATATACACATACATATAGCTAGATGTGTTGCTGTTTCGTAGGCGCACAAGTCAATTTTGAGTTGGCAAGAGGAGTGACAAAGGTAATGCTTGATGTATCATATTTGATGAGTTTGACACATTTGTACACACTCCACCCCGTCATTTATACACACACACACACACACACAGTATGGTAAGTCTTTAATCTTTAGTCATGATTTATGCAGCTTGTGTTGTTCCATGACAAGGTTTCTGTCAGTCAATCTTTTAGTCAAAAATGAATAATGGTTCTACTGTGTAGTGTAAATAGACAGCTCACAGTATCAGAATCAGAATAAACTTCATTAGCCGAGCTAGAACATGTCAGACATGGAACATGACTCTGGTTAACACCGCTGGCACCATTTCTTTCTACAGATTTGCCAAATCAATTTATCTATGGTTGGGATTAGATTAAATCATGTCACGGACCTGACTATTACAGCCCTTTTATTTCAACACCCTGGAAACTGTCACGGTTTTTGGGGTTCATGTCATGGTTTCGAGTTAATGTCACGGTTCTTCACATTTTTGGTGTTTAGGTTCCTGTTTTATTTTCAAACCCCATGTCCTTGTGTTTAAGTTATGTCTTGACTTCCCTTGTTCACAACTGCCTTATCGTGTGCACATGTGTCCCGTCAAGCCTTTTGTGTATATCTTGTCTTCTCTTTCCCTTGCTCCCTGCTGGCATGTACTGTTTTCCCCGCCATGTGTTATGTCGGGTATTTGGGTATTTTCAAGTTTAGGCTCTTGTGTTTCTTTTAATCCTGCTTAGTAGCGCTTTTTGTTTTTTTAGTTTGAAATAAATCACATTTTTTGGAACTCCTGCCTCCTGTGTCTCTGCTGCATCTGGGGCCTCCTCAACCACATCCCTCCCAGAAACTTCTGGAATGAACTCCAATACAGTAGCCATAAAAAGGGTTAGTGGCTTGTCAACCCTTATCTGTGCACATAATGTACATATGTTTTTTTGGCAGGCTTCCATTAAATAAAGAGGTCACTTTAAAATGAAATTGGCAATAGTATTAATTGAATGAAAATCACTAACAGTCAGGAATTTCTTTTTAAATGTGGCTCAACAAAATAAAACACACACACTTACAGATGAATCTGACCATGACAAAAGTGATGGGACCCTCAACTCAATATTTCTTCACTCAACCTTCAAAGCCATAACAGGCCACTTCAGAATAGTCCAATGGTTTGTTCTTAGCTATTTTTGGGTGCATTTAATTTAATTTTGTGTTTCATCATCGTGTTGGAGACCCATGACCTGCAGCTGAGACCAAGCTCTCTGAGACTGGCCAGCACATTTCGCTCCAGAATATCTTGACAGTATTGAGGTTTTATTGCACATGCACAGATTTTACACATCCTCTGCCAAATGCAGTAAACCAGCCCTAGAACATAACCGAGCCTCCTCCATATTTCATAGTAGTTACAATCTTCGTTATTTTTTGAAGGCTTCATTTTTGTATCTGAGACCATAAAGCTGTTCTTCAAAGCAAAAGCTTCATGAGAAGCTTTTAGCTTATCAATATGCATTTTGGCAAGTTCCAGTGTCACCTTCTTTCTGATTTCCTTTCAATAGTGTAGTCCTCCTGTCGTAACCCATTAACTCCACTTGACCTCAAATGTTGACGGATGACGTGATCTCACACTGACATACCTTGGCCTTGGAATTCCCCCTGAATTTCTTTGGAAGTCTCTTTGGCTAGCATTTATATTATCCATCTCTTCAGTTTGTCATCACCTTTCATCACTATTCTTGCATCCACATCCAGGGAGGTTGGCTACAGTCCTCTTGACCCGAAACTTCAAAATGAAATTTGTTACTTTAGTCACATCATGGAACATCAAAGTGCTCGAAGATAGTCTTATAGCTTTTACATTTACGATCCTATTTTTTTCCCCTTTTCTGATCATTTCAGACATTCGTTTGCTTTTTCTTCATGTTCAGTGTGATGAACACGGTGATGAGTCACTACTTTTTCACAATTTACATATGCAGACTGACTGATTGCAAGATTGAAGACCGTTGTGATGCTAATAACAGGAAACTTTAGCATGTCACCATGGTCAAATTATTTTCAATCATTTCTAGGGAAATGTCATCTTCCAACCAATAGATTATCTTGGAAAATTACAGGGTAGAAAGATGTCTTTCCAGTGTCTCTCTCAGAGCTTTAAAATCCTTTGGCATTTACTAAAAAAGAACCGACATTAAAGAGATATTTCAGTAGACAAAATGCCCATCTAAAGCAGTGCCTGAATACTGAAAACCTTATTTTCTGTTGAATTTATAACATTTCAAAAGTAATGTTAACTTTTTTCTTCATTAAGGTCACTGAAGTATAAAGACTTTCCTCTCTGTTGTCTTTGCTCCTGCAGCCTCAGGCTGCATTTTTGGAATTGCATTCAAATAGATGTCTGTGCATTTCAGCTTATAAAAAACTTGGAAAAATAACAATCACTTGACATTCGCTGAGAGGGATTATTCTGTGCTTGATAAACAGAAGATTTAAAATAGCAAGGACTGAAAAGAAAGGCATGACTAAACCTAACTGCTTTAATAATAAAAAAAATCCACTTGTGAAATTGTTAAAATAAACAGTCATCATTTTATCCAGATCAATGTCTTGATGTGGCAGCGGTATTAAAGTCTACAAGTACTAGAAGTCCTCTCTAATTTATTTCCCCTTTTTTGTCAGCTTTCCTTACAACTTCTTTTTATGATTTATTTTTAACCTTTATCTTTTCTTTATGTTTTTTTTCCACATAAAAACATAAAACTACTAATGATAACCTGATTACATCTTACTATAAAGGTACTTAGAACCTTAGACAAAGTACAATATAAACACTTTTAACTGTGCTGCAAATTTGTTAAACAAAAATGAAAAGAAAAAAAAATAAAATAAACTTGCCTATGAGGTTTTTGGGCATCTGTGTGTGTCAGGTGTGCCTTGTTTAAAATTCAGCTAGACAGTTTTCTCTATTTGGCTCCTCTTGCCATTTACTGGAATGTGTAAAACCAAATAGCTGTCATGACTTTAAATAAGTTACTAGTACTAATATGTACTACTTAATAGGTTGTATGAAGTAACATGCAATTGCATGGCAAGAACGTACATTTTACTATTTATTCTGAGTGTAGTTTACATGGACTAATTTACTATCAACAACTAATTTCAATGTAAATTAATTTGGCACGGTTTAAGTCATTGTCACTACAAGGTTCAAGTTAATGCAACTCGCAAAGAGCATTTTTTTCCCACTTAAACTAAAACCAATGAGATCTGCGCATGTGCAATAGATGCCAGGCCCGTTTTCACGCTCACAGACAGCGTGGCCATATTTTCCTGGAGGTCTCGTCGTGTAAGAGCAGTGAGGTAAGTTATCAAATAACCTACATTTGTGTGGGAAAGTGATTGTTTTAGTTCCGTTACAGCACCAACTATCATTTGTCACGTACACTAACTTAGCTGAGCGGGCCTGGTGCAGTATGTTCCGAAGTTGGCTCCGTCACAAATGACCGGTGTTCAAATCCAAGTAAGATCATTTGTGATGTCCAGCTGGGCTTCCTAATGCAAGCTCCTTCATGTTTTATGACTGAATCAGTTCTGTATTTATGTGTATCGGCACGCTGTTATTTCCTTTTTTTTAATGCATTACAAACAGTGGCGGCTGGTAATAAAAAAATTTGGGGGGGGGCTTTGTTATTTTTTATTACATATCACTACATATACTACATATCCATATCCATATACATATACTACATATACATGTAGCATATTTTACATAAACATATTTTACATTTTTCAAGTAACAAAATAACATATTTGAACCATTTTTCAGATTTTTTCAGTTATTATATAGAGATATTGACAGATATTGTCTGAAAATTGTTCAAATATGTTATTTTGTTATTTGAAAAATGTAAAATTTGTTTTGTTGATGAGAAAATATGTTTCTCTATTTTTCTTATTTTTGTGAGGGGGGATATATATTGTTTTTCGGCATTACCTTGTTCTCTATAGCTGATATAACATGAATTACTCCTATGTGTACAAAGTTCTTATTTTTGCCATCTCAGAAAATTAAATATATTATATTTGGTGCCTAACTGTTTCCCAAGTATATTAGTGTATGTGTGAATGAATAAATGAGATGTAAAATGTACATTTCTTTGTAGAAAGGCGCTTTATGAAAATAAGTCCATTTACTTGTATTAGTTTACAGCGCAGTCTTGCCATCCAATATGGCGGCGTCGTTGACGTATCGCAGCAGCTCGATGGGGCGGATACGGACACATGTCTATGGTTGTGACTCCGTTTATATGCGAGTGACAGATGCAGTCGTGCGTCTACACTGTCAGGGGAGTGACTTTGATTGACAGCTCATGAATCAATCAGATTGCAGTGTTTCCCCTAGAATTTTTTTCAGGCCCGGTGGTACCCACCGAAAAAATTCTAAACAGACGAGGCGCGTGGGACGGCAATATAACAAAGTTTTACATTAAAAATCATTGTAGGCCTATATTGCTGAATGATATCACTTCAATGAAATAATTAGATTTAATCTAACCTTTAACCAAAGTGTCCTGGGCCAGAAAGGTTGGACCCCATATGAGCATTGAGCATCTTTTCTAGATATTTCAGAGGGATCTCTATGAAAACCCTCTGGTCCTCTTTTAACGGCTGCTTGTGCTGACGGCATATGCCACTAGGGCTGCAACTAACGATTATTTTTGTTGTCGACTAATCTATCGATTATTTTTTCGATTAATCACGATTATCTTCTTTATTTATAAACACCTATTTTAGACTTCTGTTTAACATAACTTACTTAAAATCCTGTTGTACTCCGATAGCATGCTTTTTAACAAATATATAAATAATAATGACATAAAACATTTACCTGCAATATAGTTTATTTATTTTTCAATGTAAAATACCACACAACAAAAATAATTAAATTGTACAAACTTAAAGTTGTACAATTTACAAACTTAAAGTGCAAAATAGTAAACAAAAACTCTTTATCAAGAAGTATCAAAAAAAAGGTGCAGGTAGCCTGCCTTGCAGGTTGAGGAGGTCATTGGTTTTAAATCAACCAAGGAATTGCTTTTACTTAAAGCAAATAAGCCCATAAAAGTAAAATATATTTTTCAATTTAAAATACCACTTTGACCACAACAAAAATAATTAAATTGTACAAACTTAAAGTGCAAGGTAGTAAACAAAAACTTTTTATCAAGAAGTATATCAAAAAGGTGCAGGTAGCCTACCTTGCAGGTTGAGGAGGTAATTAGGTTTAAGGAGTTGCTTTTACTTAAAGCAAAATTAAGCCCATAAAAGTAAAATACATAAAAGCAAAATTAAGCCCATAAAAGTAAAATACATAAAAACAAAAGATCAATTTTGAATTTTTTTTTTCTTGTAAAGTCCCAACTGTCAACAAAGCTTAAAGCCAACATAACTGAGGGAAATATCTATTTTTTTTTATGCAAATTGCAGTGCAGGAACGTAAGCATGTCAACATGCTTAGGTGTGAGGCTGGCTCTCTTCTTTGAGGCGATATTTCCAGCTGCAGAGAAGAGACGCTCAGATGGTGTAGAGGTAGCTGGAATGCACAAGAATGACTTGGCTAGTGATGCAAGGGTTGGATACTTTGCCTCATTAGACTTCCACCAAGAAAGCGGACTCTCAGTCTTGGAAAGAGGCTGCTGTCCGAAGTACATCAGTATCTGCCATGGGACAACAAATGAATATAAGCATAAAGATTTGTGAAATATTATCTTGCTAATTAAAAAGTACTATTATTCAATTAAATAAATCTTACCTCATTGGTGATAGACTGGTTGTGAGCATCCTGTTCATTGGTCTCAGTGTCACTGTCTGTTGAGGAGTCACAGGCCAGCAGTGAATCTAGAGCTGAAAAAGTTCTCTCAGCTGAGGCAAGGCTTTTGTCAGCCTCACTGGCATTTTTCTTCTCAGCCCCTTGGATGGATTGCAGGGCCAGAGCTTGGACTTTTTTTTGAACAGTGAACCTATCCTCTGGGGTCAGAAATTTCAGTTTACTAAATCGTGGATCTAAGGCTGCTGCGATGACCTGTGTGCATGGTTCACGTGTGACTGTGACCTCATTAGTCCAGCGTACAGTGGTCTCCTCTGAAGCAACTGCCTGAAAGGCCTGCACAGGAGCTGCATCATAGGTGGTGTGTGTGGACTTCAAAAGCCCTCTGACCAGAGGAGGGAGAGCAGAAACTGTCACATAACTTTCACTACTCAAGTAGACTGTGGCACATTCAAAGGCTTCAAGAGCTTTAGCCAGTTCCTCTAGCAGGAGCCACTGATCTGCTTTCAGGTCAAGGTACTGTTTATTACTCTGCGTGACTGTTGGGTCAGACAGTGTTGCAGTCAGCGGCCATCTCTGTTCCAGCAAACGGGTGACCATGTAAAAGGTGCTGTTCCACCTGGTAGAGACATCTTGGATAAGTTTATGTTCTGGGGTCCCCATCTGTTTCTGTTTGGCCCTCAGCTTGCTTGAAGCCAGTTCACTTTTTCTGAAGTGCTCAACAAGACATCTTGCTGCTCCCAGTGTTTTTATGATCTGAGGGTGTTTTAGAGCACGATTGATCACTAATTGCAAAGTGTGACCTGCGCAGCGGATTGACATCCACCCATGTTTTTCTTGCAGAATGTTTGCAGCCAGGACAATGTTGGAGCCATTGTCATGGACAAGAGCCACAATATTACTTTCAGATATCTCAAACCTTGCCATGGCCTCCTCAATCCATGCAGCAATGTTTGATCCAGTATGTCGCTCTTCTAGTGGCATGGTTGTGAGACAGAGGCTTGTGAGCTCCCAGTCATCACTTATGAAGTGACATGTGATGCCAAGATATGCCTCTGTGGAAATGCTTGTCCAGGCATCAGCTGTGAGGGCAATCTTGTTCTTGTTGATTAATTTAAGAGTTGCCTTTATGTCACTGACAACAGTCTCATACTTTTCTTCAATCAGTTTGGTAAAATGAGTTCTGGATGGCAAGGTGTAGCCTGGATGAAAGGTCTGGATCATCTGCTTGAAGCCATCATCTTCAACCATGGCTATTGGTCTCATGTCGGTCACAATCATGTTAAGGATGCTCTGTGTCAGGACTGTAGCCATTTGGGGGGTGCATGAACCTCTTGTCATGACAAACTCATCCACACGTCTCTGCTTAAAACTACTAAAACAAAGAGAATAAAACGAGTCATATTACTTCACAATTCAAATTATAATTTTTCAAAATTAAATACCTGAAACAAATCACAGATTTCTTAGTTGTGCAATATCTTAAATATTAAACTAATATGCTCCAAATCACACAGTTGATAAGCGCACGAGGTTTGCAATTCAGTATAAAAGCTAGTAGGCCTAAATGCTGATTTATGGTTCCGCCTTAACCAACGGAGAGGCTACGGCGTAGGGTACGCGGCGACGCGCACCGTACGTTGTGCGTCGCCGCGTACCCTACGCCGTAGCTCTGCGTCGATTTAACGCAGAACCGTAAGTCAGGCTTAACGCCTGTAATTCATTGATTACTGCCATAAAATATGCATTAACGTAAGTAAATAGCGCTCTGGTAACGGCTGGTGATTAATTAACAAACAAGCATGTCGTTTTAAAATATCTCCGAAATATCAAAGTTATTTGTGAACTCACCTTTCTGCGGCACGTGTAGGTGTTACGGCTCCGGGGTGTCGGCGTTTCAGATGCTCATGCATCGCCGTCGTGCTTCCATGGTATGAAAGCTGGGCGTCACATAGCTTGCACTTAACTTGCTTTGTTGGCTTGTTTTCGTTAAAATGTTCCCAAACTGTGGAAGTTTTGGGACGAAGTTTTTGGGCGTCATCTTCAGTTCTTCCTGCCATGCTGGGTGCATTCTTCTTCTGTGGTTTCGTCATAGGTTTGCTTGCGGGATATAAACCGCGAGCGCTACTGCCCCCTGCACATCCTGGAGTGCACTGCAGTTACAGATGAGCATGAGTCGCCGGCATGTGAATTTCAAAAACAATAACACGACGCGTCGACGCTTGTGTTTCCGTGACGACGAATTTTTGTTGTCGACGTCATCGATTACGTCGACTAATCGTTGCAGCCCTATATGCCACAAAACATCCCTATTCACAATTGAGATTATATCAGTTATAAATAATTTAAACATTGTAGAAGATTTTTTTTCCCGTTTGGTTATAACAGAGTTAAATGCATTTGACGGGAAAAAATGAACCTTTAGTGGTTCTACTGGAAAGACAATCTATTGTCTGTGTTATTTTCATCATTATTGCTTACCAAAAAAAGAAGCTCAATCAGAACAAAAATGTAAGCTAAACAACAAATTGGAAATTTACCATGGGGAGTGTGGTACAACCAAGGGCTGTATTTATGGTTATTAGGCCATTCGGGATCCCAGCCAGATGTTTAAATGCGTTGTTTTTTACTGGGTCACCAGTCGGACCGGTGTCAGCGACGGTAAAGACTGATTTATGGTCCGCGGTACACCAACGCAGAGCCTACGGCGTAGGGTACGCGGCGACGCGCAGGTACGGTGCGTGTCGCCGCGTACCCTACGCCGTTGGTGTACCGCAGAACCATAAATCAGCCTAGACGCTCATACATGGCTGGCGCTAGGACCCTGCGGACGCATGGTGTGTCGTCGGGCGGTGTTTTCCTTCATGCTTCCCTGCAGCGTCTCATGCAAACACAAACACACGGACCTGCAGAAACATTTCTTTATATCATGTTGTCTGTCTCTCGCGATATTTTTTCTTTTTTTTTTGGCTAGCTACAAACTCTATACATCCCATAATATATAATAATATGCCCGCGCTCTAAGCAGCGTTACTAGGCAACGAAGCAGGTTGACTCCCGTTGCAGAACAGCGCTGCAGAGGCTCCTAAACGTAAATGATCATTGATTTTTTTTTTTTTTAGGCCTGGCGGGGGGTCTCGTTGGCCTGGCGGCCCCGCCAGGCCTATATAATGGTAGGGGAAACACTGGATTGGATGAAGAATGACAGAAAACACGCTGATTGGCCACGGGCGCAGGGAGCTGCGCCCGGAGGAGAGGCTTTGAGTAACCAATTAGAGACCAGCATGAAGTCACATGGAAGAAAAGTTTAAAAGGAACCCTGCATATTAAGACATGTAGGTCTTAAAAGATAAATGTTGGTATCAATTATAACAATGTGATATAAAAAACCTTGTTGATGTCTTCGTTTTTATAAAATTTGAAAATATAATTTAACATGTAGGTCGCCATTGTTTTTTACATTCTGGGTAGTACGTCACACGGTGGCACCTGCTGGCCCCCGTCCACTGTTCTGACACCCAGAAACAGATCAAAACACAGCTAAACAGATGACGGCGCACCAGAAACACAGATGAAAACACAGCTGAACATTAAGGTGACGGCGCACCTACAAAAAAGTAAAATAAAATTAAAAAAAAGTGCAGCCCCATACAGCATGAACTATAAAAACACCATAAAACTCAGATAGACTAACAGACCACACGTTTCAACTAGCAGATAACCGATGCTACAATAAAAACCCCAGCCAGATCTGGCGTCATTAAATTAAATAAAGATGTTCTTGCCTATTTGAAGCGAAGTCTGCGCCTCCCGTTTCGTCAAAGTCCCGGGCCAGTCCCCTCAGCCGCTGGTCTGTCATCAGCACCGAGGCCGGTTTTAGGGGGGGAGAGGGGTGGGCTATGCCCATCCAAACGTGCATATTGCCCACCGGCGTCTCCATCCCGGCGGCGGTAGCGAGAGCGGAGAGCGGATGGCGGTGCGCTGCGGGCTGTAGAGCCCCGGCTACGCAGGCTACGGCGTATCCTACGCAGGCTACGGCGTAGGCTACGCCGTCTACGCAGGAGCCTAATGCACTGGTAAGATGCGCACAACATTGATCATTTTTGCAGATCTCCCGTGCATCACAGAACTTTGATCCAGTTTGCCTGAACCGAGACGTCTTATGGGCTCCCTCGTCAGCCTCCACGGCCGGGAGAGAGCTGCTCAACTATGTTTTAGATACCTGTCCCAGTTAAACTAATGGGGCTTATCTTCCCAGAGCCACCGTCGTACGTCATCGCCCCCAGAATACATTGCGCAGGTAAAACATGGCGCCTCCCGCAGGTCAAAATATGTAATAAACATTGTAGATTTTTAAAGCAATTAGATTATTTTATGTGTTTCTAACAACATATTTTAGTATAAGAGAACAATTGTGGCTAATTAGGGACTACATGTCTTAATATGCAGGGTTCCCTTTAAGAACATGCAATACACACTCATTTGGCCGGCGCCCCTTTTTTTTTTTTCCCTGTAATTTTAATGGGGGAGGTGCCCTAGCGCCCCCTATTGACAAGCCGCCACTGATTACAAATAACATAGCCAACTTTAAAAATTAGCTATGGTAAAATAATATCATGTAGGCTTATAGTGCTACAATACTGATTATATTATCTTATAATAATAATAATAATAATAATAATAATAATATATGGTAATAGTAAAGTAAAAATTGCAGTGACATGATAAAATAACATTGACTGATCAGTGAATATGGATTTTGTATTAATAAATATGGAGTATTGCACATTCTGACAGATTTGGTAAAACTGTAAATTGAACTTTTTTTTAATTAGAAATATCCTTGTCCTTTTCAGAAGAGCTTAAGGCAACTCTCTTGGTAGCTCAAAGCAACTGCTTCATCAATGTGTGGCCATTCATTGAAACTGAATTTAAGATACCAGTATTCAACAGTTTGGAGGGTATTATATCTTACATGTACCTAGAACTTCCTGAACTATTGCAGATTTAGTGGATCTGTAAGAATTGCATCAAAATACAAACGTAAATATTAGTCTAAATTGTGTTTTATGTATGCCTTTTATTCACAAATTCTGCCTCTTGAGTTTCAGCAGTTTTAATATATGCGTTTTCCTGTGTTTCATATTAGGGAATAAAACTGGATCAGACCTTCCCACTCCGGAGACGGGAGGTTGTAGAGGCCGGACGTCCAGTTAAAACCCAGAGGGAGCCGTGGCCTGTCCTTTATTAAGGAGAGACAAGTAAGAACTGACATTGAGATGCCTTTTTTTTTGTTTACATCCATGCTAAATGTCAATATATTCAGATTCTTTTATGTATTATTGCTGTGCATTGCGGGTACTGTATATGCATGTTCAACAGGTCCAAGAGAATAAAAATTGGAGACATTTTGCAGCAGATTGATTCAGGGGCAAGTGTACAAAATTTTTTGTAATTTTAGTTTTTGTTGGGTATAAATTAGCATAAATACCGTATTTTAAGAACTGGCAATTAGCAGTATTGTTCAAACATTAGGTCCTTTGCTAATGATAAACTGTACTAGATCTGAAGACGGCTTCTCTGCACTGTCAAAAACATGTAGATGCAACTATGTTTATGTACGCTTTTATGGTTGTATTATAATTATGAATGTTGTATTATCCTAAACTTAATCTGTTCTTTCACCAGAAGCCAGATGTGACAGAGCTACGTACCCTTGTTCTGAGAGGCCTCCCTACTTGTTGGTGATCGAGTAATTTCTACAACACTGCTTTTGTAAGTTGTCACACATTTACAAAAAATAGAAATTCAGTAATAGAGGGGAGCACAGTGGTGCATTTGGGGAGTTCTGGTCCATCACAGCTAGGGCTGAAACGATTCCTCGAATAATTCGAGTAATTCGATTACAAAAAATGATCGAGGAATTTTCTCTGCCTCGAGGAATCGTTTAATTAATTAATTAATGTATTTATTTTTTTCGTTTAATTTCACCAGCTCAAAGCCTCGTATTAAGCCCGGACCACATTTAATGCGACACAACACGCTGACGCTGCGCACGTTAAAGGGGGGGAGAAAGAGGCGGCGGATATGTTTGTTTAGTAACATGCCGTGCTCAGGCAGTCTGCAATGGCCCAGACGGGAGACACATGTAGTTCAGTGCTTAACTTTTATTTTTAATCCACGCTATATTCTTCTGGTCCGTTCTCGTAATGTTCCCCCTCTAAATGTTCCGCGTTAAATCGACGCAGAGCCTACGCCGCTCTCTGGCGAGGGCGGAGAGCGGCGGTCCGGCTGGCGGGGCTGCGCTGCCGTGCAGGCTCTTCACGGCTACGCCGTAGCCTACGGCGTAGGGTACGCAGCGACGCGCATCATACTGCGTTGTTGTAACGCGGAACCATAAATCAGCCTTTACCCAGTATATAAACCTCTGTTCCCGCTACAGTTTTAACTAAAAGAAAAGGCAGAAAATGTCAGAAAAACAAAAACGTAATAAAGCTAACTGGGTAGTTTTCATTTCATTTTATCTCTATAGTCATTCATGGATAAAACAAGCAGCACTGGTGTCTAATGTGCCCCAATACAGCAGGTCTCATAATTTTATTTTGAACACTGCCAAAACTCTTACTTAAAACTTACCTAGAACTTAAAATTTGCTTGACACAAATGAAAGTTCAATTGAAACACGTGGGAAAACACCTAATATTTTAAGTTATGTGTGTTATCAGGTGTAATGGCATTTTTAGGTTAGAAATAAGAACATTTCTTTGTAAGATCCTTTAGTTTTTTGAGCGAATCAGTGAATTTGGTCAACTGGTGTAAGTTCAGGGTTTTTAAATGCACAGCCATGAACCTACTGTATTATATAATTGAGTCTTGATGTCAATTAACATCTAACATCTTATGTATATTTATAATTGCTCTTTAACTAAACAAATATATGTTTTATCCGATTACTCGATTAATCGATGGAATTTTCAGTAGAATACTCGATTACTAAAATATTCGATAGCTGCAGCCCTAATCACAGCCATACCTGCCCTGGGTTCAATCCAGTTGGCTAACAGGGTGAAAGATTAGTAGCAGGAATCGTTTGTGTGATTACAGTTGCACCACCACTGTTTCTGGGAACTACTTCACACTTGTGTTCATGGAGTCACCTCATCTGTTAGCAGGTATTCCAGTCCAGGACCACAATTATGGACTACATTCCAGAATTCCTCAGCATTTCTTTGGTAAGTAACACCAAGGAGTTTTTCTTCTTCTTTTAAGTTACAATATCAGTTTGAGTTTCATTTGAAAATATATTCATATCAGTCCAGTGTGAAAGGGACATGTCTGTGATTTGTCAAGAAAAAAGATCCTCCACAAACTACCCTATTTCGGCAAACAGATCATGGGATAATTTTGATCTCTTGCAAATGCACACCTCAGTAATCCAGTGATTCACTGGTGGGCTTCTATTTTTAAAAAGATTCCTCTTGTTGCCTTTTATTATTATTTCCTGGCATAATTATAGCACATAGGCCTTTATGTCATTTTTAGATTCTGGCACCTGTGATTAACATCTGCAAATTGAAGTAAAATATGAATGCCACTTATCTTGTGCATATGACCTGTGTGAAAGACGTTGGGGTGTAATTTTTGAATGATGCAGGTCGTAAGGTAACACTAGCATAATAGACTCAAGAAAGTAATGATGAAAGAAAAAACACAAACCTACAGTAGCCTCAAATAGTAAAGGAGTGACTTTCACCATCTTGAAACCATAAAGACATGACATCAATACTTGAATAGTTCGAGCACTTAGGAAACATGACAATCACATTGAAATTTCAAGTCACTTAAAGTTTAATCGTCCACACGTATACAGAATAGCATAATTTTAAACCTGTCCACGCATTTTTCATTCACTCATTTCAACTCTAATAGAAATAATGTAAGTGTATAATAAGTGTCCCTGCCACAAGGATTTCAACATGGATCTGGCTGGTGATTGAACCACCAATCTTCCAGTTGGAGGATGATCTAATATCCTCACTGATCCATGGTCAATGACACGAGTCAAGTCAAGAAATTAAAAATAAATGTATGTTACACAAATATATATAGCAGTTACATTTTATTTTTAGAGCTTATTGTTATTCCTTTACCAGTCTAGAATCAATACCTTATAACAATCCTTACATGGTATCAATTTTTGTTCAGCAAAAGCTAAGCCAAAATGTAAAATCAGTGTATAAAAAAACAAACAAAACAAAACCTGTAAATAACTCAGTAATAATGACATTGTATGACAATGTATGACATTATAAGTCTCTGACATCATTTTGAAGGCAATTGGGCCGTTCCTCTTCACAATATATGGTTCTATAGCTCTGTTTTTGTATTTTTAGTGTCTCTGTTTTTCTTTAAGCATTACACAGCCTTACTTGGGTACAAACTTTCTAAAAAAGTATTTTATACTGGTAAATCATTTTTTATTTCTCTTGAATAATGCACCCCATACAGTTTGAAAATGGCTGATTATATAGAGGTAGTCCTTTCAAGATTAATACCAGCAAAATTTGTTTCTCTAGCATCTTTACTGATGTCTTTCCATCTTGGCATTTTGTTTACACCCAGTTGAACGCTTTAGAATGGCAAAATGCCCGCACCCCTGATTTATTGAGGTGTTTACACTCACTGATTAACAATTAATGGAGTGTATCTGATTAGCCGCACCTGGCTTCTACTTGCCCTCCTAATTTCTGTGGAAGCAAGACTTCATGAAGTCCATGGTGATAAGAATTGTGCATCTGGAAAACCTAAGCTTAAATAAATGTGAGCGGAACAGTCAAAACCTCTTGGTGACATCAAAAGCACCAGAAACTAAAATAAACTTTCTTTCCAGTTCGTCTCATCCCGAGAACCATGGTTTTGATTTTGTGTATCTTGATAAGAGCAGGATGTTCCTCTTCCTTGCACAGAAAGCAGGTACTCCATGTATCTAATTAAGATACCTCTGATTCGCATCTCCGTGTTGGTATTCTGGGTATATACAATTTGTCAGACAGGTTACACTAGTAGATTTCCATCTTACTTTAACGCTTTTAGGTTTTCTCCAGAGCTTAAGAATGCCACTCATCCTGAATCCACATATGCATCAAAATGCTGAACAATGAAATACATACAATTTCTTAGATTTTCGGCAAGGAAAGTCAACAGAGATAAAGAAATTATGGAAAACTGTAATAGACTGAAAATTAGGGATCACACCCAACTGATAGATGAATTTCTTTAAATACAGGCACACATTTCCATCATTACTGCTAACAAAGTAAATATTCAAGATATATCGTCTGTCAATATATTCCTACAGTTTCTCTTTTCCATACTTTTCTGTGGTGCTTTTATACACATTTCTTGTTTTTCAATCAATCAATCACTCAACCAATGTCCAACATAGTAGCTTAAGCAGACCAACTGTGGGAATGAAAGTGTCACAGCAGGTTAAAACAGATTACTTCAAATGCATTGCTCTGGGAGCATTTTTTAATGTACTGGTATTTTTCCTCAACTCATCCTTTGGACAGTCTGCCTGTCCAAATCATCTTCAGGCAGAAAGACCAACAAGCCTTAATCATGCAGCAAAGTGAAAGTCAATATATTCATGAATGGATTTGAGTGAGATGCCCAAGGCCTATAAAAATAATGGAGTGTGTAACATTATTCCCAGCACCCCAAATGGATACAGCCCCAAGGAGAAAATATCTAGCATTGGACAGTGCCACTTATCTATGCACAAAAAGGAAAGAAATGTGCCATGTGAACATTTATACGAGCCAGGAGACTTCTTGCCACCAAATTTAGAATATTACAAAGCTTTGCCTCATTATACTTCAACCTGCAAGTATAAGCCTCCCTTGTGGAGATGTGCATTTGTGGGCATAGTTGTTTGTAGCTGCCATATTTAAAAATACAGTTTCTTTTCTGGGACCACACTGCTCTCCAGTCTTGATGTAACTCAAACTAAAATATTTTAGTTCTTATTTAGAGCAGAGGAACACTGTAGTGTACCAGCTCAAAACATGTAAAAAAAAAAAAAAAAAAAAAAAACCATACATAGAAATACCTCAATTAGATATTCTTCCAGTGGAGACTGTGGCACTTTTTTTTCCTAGACAGTTTGTTCAAGCTGAAATAAAGGAATTAGTACGGACACAACAACTAAGGTGCCACACTACTGAAATGATTGGCATTTTGGTCTCACAGTAAGATGTGTCCTCGTATCTAAGGGATGAGTCTCCTTGTTCTTCCTCTGCCTGTATGCGGTTTGCAATGAATGAATAAATGAAAAAACGGAAGTGTGAAATCAGGATGAGGCTTAAATCAGGTACTATTTCCAGCCTTCTGTAACCACTATACTTACAAGTAAAGATAAAGATAAACTTTATTGATCCCCCAGGGGGAAAATTCCAGTATCACAGCAGCATAAAATGGAATAGACAACAATGAAAATAAATAAAGATGACACACACAGACACACACACAGCAACAGAATGGATGAAGAATATAAAAAGTAAAAATAAAAGTCCATCCAGGGAAGGGAGAAGTTAGGTCAAGCTGTGATTATAAAGTCTGATGGCAGTTGGTCTAAGGAGCACCTGAGTCATTCGATTTTGGACCTGGGTGGAATAATCCGCTAGTAGTAACAAATAACCAAAAGATATAGTGGTTAACAACTAAACTATTTCACAATTTTCTTCCTTTTTTTCTGTACAACCCACTCCATCTTTTGTAATTTGTCAAGGAATTTCTTTCCAACTCCGTCAACGTACTAGTTGACCTTGTATAATTTCTGTCAGAGAAAAAAATAGTTTGCTCATCCAACTTGTTTCTTCTCCATCACCTTTACCTTCCAAACTCTGTAAGGTAAAATATATTGATCAGTATGCCCGATAGAGGCTCCTTTCTATGTTTCCTTCCCTCTCCTGCTCCATCCTCATACCCCTTTTTTTTTAAGATTCACATCCCCATATGTCTTTTACATCTGAACAAACTTCTCTGAAAACAACATAACAAGAAACCAAGAGTCAGGACTGGGGGACTATAGAAGATAGTTTGTGCTATAGGGAGGAGGGGGTGAGTTAAAAATGTTTTAATTTAATCTAAAACGCCAACTGACACATAATTACAGACACACAGAAAAGGGAATTGAAATTGAGAACTACTGATTGATAAAAACAACTTTCAAGTTATTAGTGTACGGATCAGTTGGAAAATTCAAAGCCGAAACAAGATTGTTTTCGATGTTTGACCTCCAGGCTGTGGGCCCACGAAGCCTGCGCCACTCGAGTGTCATACATCTGTCACCACTGTGAGTCTAATATAGTGATGACCAATACCTTCTAAACACACACACACACACACACACACACACACACACACACACACACACACACTGCTCACCGATTTTCCCCTGGCCACTTTGTGAGCTCGGCCTTAATGGTCTATCCAGGTGTTGCAACAAAATTAAAATGTGAGTGGAATACACCCTCAGCAAGTAAAACTTCTTCAGCTGAATGTATAAAAAGGTAGATTTGGATCACCTCGAGTGAGACAGCCTAGCCAGATTGTCCCCACTCGTGCCAGTATTTTCTGTGGCTCTTGCATTGACACAGAGGATTTTGTGTGTTCTGTGTGTTTACTTATATTTATTTGGTGTTTTAACAACAGATTTGTTGGTAGGCAGAATAATGTAAGACTCAAATTCTATATTTATATTTATTTACACACGTTCATTAATGCATAATGGAGCAGAAACTGAAATGATGTCAGATAATAAGTAATAAATATAGATAGTTATAAAGTTAAATTGATGAAGTAAAACTAAAACTGATTAAAAAAAAATCTGATACACTGTTAGAGTAATAGAGAAAAGGCATGATTAAACTCTCCAAATACTGTGAATGCACTGGGGGTGTTGTGTTTGTAGTCTGTCAGCAACCGAGCTGATGTCAGTCATCATGGTTGAACTATCCGAGTAAATGATATGACTTTGGGATTAATCTGACATTCCCCATGATGACAGAGAAAAAAATTGTTAATCCTCTTCCCTTCTTTCTGTTTTGCTCCTCCCATACAACCTCAGTATTTCCTCTTCAGCCCAACTACATTTGGGGTTGTATGGAAATCAGCTTCTCCCACATGTAAACAACTTTTTGCAAATATCTTGACTACTCATTATAATAGATGTTACAAATTGCCATTAGTAGCAGGAAAAATCCCCCAAGCAACACTGCGCCTGAAGACAGTGTAGAATAATGTCTCAACAATCAGTGTTTGAACAGACAAAACAAAACAACAACAAAAAAATCAAAAGAAAAACATACACAATCATAGCTTCTGCAACAAACTGCCCAAAGGTACTGGGTCACTCTGAAACACCGACACTGACGAGCAAGCTGGAACTGGAACTCAATCTTGTCATCTTCTGTTTTTTGAACGCACATTCATTCAAATGTGGTCAACATGTGAAACAATCTCAGCCTGGATATTAATAATGCAGATATCTGCTGACTACTAGAAAGACTGAAATAATTGTCCATTTACATCAGATGATCAGAAGCAAGAATATGAAGCATTTAAAACAAACAAAAAAAAGGTAAAAGTATCCAAATACTTTCAGATATTACTGCATTAAAGTAAAAAAAAACAAAGAAAACTGTGTTATACATAATCCAGTATTCAGTGTTGGACAATTTTCATTGCAGAGTATTTGTAAAATGCTTTTTTCTTTCTCTTCAAAAACAACCTCTGAATCCTATTTAAAAAAAAAAAACTATTTCTACTATGTGATGTTTTAATGTCTCTGTAATGCACTTTGAATCACCTTGTTGAATTGTGCTATACAAATTACCTTGCCTTGCCTTCACCACTAACACAGATGATAAAGGAACATAACCCTCAAACCCTGTAAAAAGACATAAATTAGATACTTTGAGGGGCAGTTTCAGTTTAGAAATATGTTGTTCAGTAAACCATTCAGCTCACAGTAGAATTAAATCAACATCACTTACTTTATCTCTATCCAACTTTAACTCACGGTGCATTCACGTTCCATAGAAGCGTGAGGTTGAAAGTAATTTTTCTTCCCTTTTCTGTTAGTCGTTTTATAATAAGTCACCCTAGCAAAGAAATTAGCTAGAAAACATATATATTAATAATATCCAAACTAGGATATTTGATCTGTAATAGTCTTTAACGCTTGCCCAGTTGGAAGATGGAAATATCAAAGTCTTTTTGCCACTTAAAGCAAGAGAAACTGCATCTCCAGTTTTAAAAAGAAAAAGTTGGAAACTTTGGGTAAAAGTAGCCATATAAACATTAGTTCTTCAAGTTTGCCTCCAAAAATGTAAAGCAACTTTTCTTACAAGAAACAATTCTTAACTCTGTAGCTCTCTGGAGGTTAAATCACTCTTACATGGTCCAAGATGTACTCTTGTTTATTGTATTGCTCGGTAACGCTCTCGTTTTCTCCTCCTCATTTCTTCCTCTGTTAATCTTTTGTGTCTCTTAAGCCATCATCGTTGCTGCTCCAGGTATGAACCGTTGTTGTGAGACACTCCTGGGATGGCAGTCTGATTTTACATCAAGTGTTTTTGCAGATAGGAGGCAGTCAGAACTTTTCACTGCTTTCCAACTATGATCAAATATTAATTCAACTGGAAACAAACTGATATTTTAACACGAAAAACCTGTTGTGTCACCTTTTAAAGAAGACACATTTGAATAAAACGACTATGAAGCTTTGGGTTTATGAAGCTGCTGTGATTGACAGGTTGCAAAGATTTTGCCTGACGTTTTTCCGTCCACGGGCTGTTACTTCAAGTGCCAGCTGGGTGAGTTCAACACAGCATTACCTCACACACCACACGGTTGGGATTTTTGACAAAAATGGGCCTGAACGGACGTTAGAACCAGCTGTCTTTAGCTCAAAGGTTAAGTAAGGATTTGAGACTAAAACTGTCAGTCAAGTATTTTCAAAGTTTTTATTGTGCCGTAGGTACGCTTTTTATTCTTCAAACATATGGTAGGGTTAGCTCTCAGATATGCTCTCTTACTAGGTAATGGAGTGGTACATGGATTATTACTGAGTGTAATTTGTGTTCACATTTTTGGCAGACACTCAGAAAAGAGGGAAGGAGTGGAGTCGAAGCTCCCTCAGACATACAGACCAGCTGCCATAAAAAGAGCTATAAATTCAAGGTATTTTTACTGCTCTAAAATGAGTATTTGGTTTGTCCCTCCTGGGCTATTATAGTAAAACAGTCAACATGGGGGAGGAGCAAAGCAGGAGAAGTGTATTTGTACATAAAATCACTAGCAAAACTAGCAAGTAATAAAAACAAACAACACAATTTATATCCTTACTAATCTACACTAATAAAGCATGAATTTTTCAGGGGGGTGGTAGTTTAGTGGGCTTGGGTCTGGAGAACCCAGGTTCAAACCCAGTAATGGCAACCAAGATGAACCACCTTGGGCCCCTGGGGTCCGTTTCACAAAGCAGGTTTAGTGAAAACTCTGAGTCTGTTAACCCTGAAATGAGGGAAACTCCTGAGTTTTCCGTTTCACAAAGGGAGGTAACTCAAACCAGAGAAAGAGAGGTAACTCTAGCCTGTTTCACAAAGAGAGGTAACTTAAGCTCTCGGTCAGTTACCGTAGTAACAGACGCTCTGAAACTAACCTGGTCGGGACCAGGTTTATCTCAATGAACCTGGAGTTTCTCTGCGTCTCCGCCTCTTTCAGAGCCGCACGTACATTTGATTTCCTCATTCATTCAGTCAGCAGGCGAGTTTTGGCGAAGTTCTGCCGTCTGTCATTAAAAACAGAGTCAGTATATATTAGAAGTACATTGTCACGAACATGGCATGTCTTTTTGATGAAGACCCAATTGATGAAGGTGCAGCATTAATGCGCAGAGAATTAAATATTCGTCGGGAGATGGTTATCAGACCACGTAATACATGTATATTACATAGTCTCATTACAGGCAAAGCAATATATGTTAATCCTTTATTTGTTATAATTTTGATGATTGAATTGTTTAATGATTTCATAATATATTCTAATTTTTTGAGATTTTTTATTTGGGGTTTTCATAAACTGTGAGCCATAATCATCAAAATTATAACAAATAAAGGCTTGAAATATCTCACTTTGCATGTAGTGGGAAATAATATTTGTTTCACCTTAAGTTGAATTTACTACGAATGAAGTTTTGCAATATATTCAAATTTTCCGACCTCCACCTGTATATTATTACATAAATAAATAAGAGCATAATATGTGTCTGTATTGGTTCAATACGGAACGCAACTTTTAATTCCCAATTACGGAACAATTCCGTATTTCAAGGGACGGGTGGCCAGCCTACATAAACCTGTCCAAGCCATCAAGGAGTTCCACAGAATTGCAGGTGAATGATGTGGAGATCAGTTAAATTAATTTTATATTATATTCTGTGCTGCGGTGTTACTCTTTTTTCGAGAAACATGTTCAAATTCGCCGTATGTGCGCATTAAAATTTCTAATTCCATTCGGGTGAAAAAGGACACGGCGTGAAGTATGTGGATCTTCAGATGCAAACTAATGTTTCCTCAAAGGGATTTTGTAAATTGAAATGTTAAATAAAGTTTAAAAAAAAAAAAGAAAAAGTATGTGGATCTTTTTTGTCGCCGGTTGCCATGGTGGATCGTTGTATCAGGGCTCTATTGATGCTTGCTTTTGATAGTTGTGGCGCATGCGCTTACCTCCAGGTGAAACTACTTAGAGTTGAGTAAATTAACTCAAATCCGCTGTTCTGGAACCGAAAACTCAGAGTTTCCGATCTCAGAGTAGATCAACTAAGAGTTCAGGATTAGACTCAGTTTGTTGAACCTGCTTTGTGAAACGGACCCCTGAGCAGGGCCTTAACCCTAAGGTGTGTGTATGTCTCAGATGTAAGTCGCTTTGGATAAAAGCGACTGCTAAATGACAGTAGTAGTAGTACTAGTAGTAATTTTATACCGTGTTTCTCTGAATAGAGCTCTTTAAATGTTACAAAATGCAACTTCATAGAGTTACAGTTGAGGACGATTTTATTAGCCCCCTTACAAAATAGTGCTTGTTTTCTAAGTGTTTTCCAATTGATAATAACCAGAGCAAAATAAACTGAACGCAGCTTTTTGTAGACTTCGTAGTTTTATTTTGGATGCTTACACTATTTTATATTCCACTCAGAAATGAAGATATTGTACAAAACACAAAAACTACCAGGGTCAAAATTATTAGCCCCCCACACCCTAATAGTCAATTGTGTATCCTTTTTGCTGTATTACTGCCTGCAGACGTTTGTTGTAGTTTACAACAAGTCTCTCACACTTCATTTGAGGAATCCTGGCCCATTCTTCTTTGGCAAATCTCTCCAGTTCCTCTAGATTTGATGGGTGCCTGGCATGGACATGTTTCTTTAGGTCACCCCACAGATTTTCTATTGGATTTAAGTCAGGGCTTTGTGCAGGCCATTCAATGACATTCACTTTGGTCGTCTGGAGATAGTTCTTCACCAAGAGGGAGGTGTGTTTAGGATCCTTGTCATGTTGGAAGATGAAGTGACGTCTCAGGCCCAGTTTCACAGCTGACTGCCTAAGGTTCTCTTTCAAAATAGCCAAATATTTTTCTTTATTCATGATTCCATCCACCTTGACAAGATTTCCTGTTCCAGATGCACTGAAGCATCCCCACAGCATAATACTCCCACCACCATGCTTCACTGTGGAGATGGTGTTCTTTGGGTTGAATGCCTGTCCTTTTTTTCTCCAAACGTAAGCAGTGTCCCTGTGGCCAAAGAGCTCTAGTTTAGTCTCGTCAGACCATAAGACACGCTTCCAGTATGAATAATCTTTCTCCAGGTTGTCTCGAGCATACTGAAGTCTGGCTTGAAGGTGCCTCTTCCTCAAAAGTGGGGTTTTTCTTGGTCTGCACCGTCGTAGGTCATTCATGTGCAGAGCTCTAGTTATGGTCTTCTTCGAGACAATGATTCCTGATGTGGCCAAGTCATTTGCCAGTGCCTTGGAAGTTAATCTGTGGTCTCTAGACACGTCTCTCACCAGTTTCCTCTCCAGTCTCTCTGAAATCTTTCTCTTTCTACCTCTGCCAGGCTTGTTCTGCACTGTGTTGCTGTCTTTGGAGCGTTGAATGATGCCTCTCACTCCAGTCCTTGACACCTGGAAACGGTTGGATATCTTCGTATATCCCTCCCCTGCTTTGTGGGCATCTATAATTCTTATTGTGAGGTCCACACTGATCTCCTTTGTTTTTGGCATGTTGCTTCCTCAACTGCCAGCTCCATAATGAGGTTTTTATACCATGTTTTGGCTTGAGTTAATTAACTTAACTGAATTGAGTGCAATCACCTGTTTGACCTGATTACCTTTATGCACATCACCTGTGAAGGTTAAGCACATTGCATAAAAGTGGCTTGTGTGATGACTTAATAAATGGTAATTTCTTAAAGGGGGCTAATAATAATGTCCCTGGTCATTTTAGCTTTTTCTTACATAATAATGTTTTGGTGCACAAATATAAATGTTTTGGCCCATATAATGACAAATTGTATGTTCAGGAATGCTCTGTTAGAACCGCCTTGCTCTGCTAAAAAGCATCTTGCCAGAAACTTGAAAAAACTTAAAATTCCATAGGGGGGCTGATAATATCGTCCTCAACTGTATATATTACAAGGCTACTATAATCTGAGATAATCAGATACTTGGCTGCTTAACTCATTGACTGCCAGCCATTTTCAGAGCAGAGAGCTCCATACTGCCAGAGTTTTTGGCATTTTGGCTGATGTTCAAAGACCCACAGAATATTGAGTTTTAGGAGTACATAAACATTGAAACTACGTCAAGAAACTTTAGACTCTCGTGAACACCAGGGAAAAAAAAGTTTGTGTTTATCATTTTCTGTTCTTTAGATATCAGCAGTAGAACATAGGGTGGTTTCAGCGAAAATACAAGGTTTGGACCAAAAAAAAGAAAGAGAAAAAAAAAAGAAGCTGCCGGTATTTCTCTGTGTCGTCTCGATGTTGTCTCGCCATTTCTCTTCTGCACGTCTTCCTTCTTCCTCTTCCTCTTCTAGCCAATCGGCGTCAATGGCAGTGAATGTGTTAAAAAGGTAGCGTAAGAGATTCCTGGATGATGTCATCCCCGCTGATGTCTGAAACAACACAACCCACAGAGCTAGCGCCTCTTTATCCTACATTATACACAGTGAAAGCATTTTCTTCATTCATAAGCAAATTGCTTGCACTCAGGTTGCTTATTGTGTTTTCTATGTCATACAAACCGGATTCGGTTGAAGTTGCGAAATTGTGTAAAATGTAAATAAAAACAAAATACAACGATTTGAAAATCCTTCTCAACCTATATTGAATTAAATACACTACAAAGACAACATATTTAATGTTCAAACTGATAAACTTAATTGTTTTTTGCCAAATAATAATTAACTTAGAATTTCATGGCTGCAACACTTCCAGTAGAAGTTGGGAAAGGTGGCAAAAAATACTGAGAAAGCTGAGAAAAGCTCATCAAACACCTATGTGGAACATCCCACATGTGATCAGGCTAATTGGGAACAGGTGGGTACCATGATTGGGTATAAAAGGAGCCTCCCCAAACATGCTCAGTCATTCACAAGCAAGGATGGGGCGAGGGTCACCACTGTGTCCACAACTGTGTAAGAAAATAGTTGAACAGTTTAAGAACAACATTTCTCAAAGCAAAATTGCAAGGAATTTAGGGATTTCAACATCTACGGTCCATAATATCATCAAAAGGTTCAAAGAATCTGGTGAAATCACTGCACGTAAGCGCCACGGCCGGAAACCAAGACTGAATGACCGTGACCTTCGATCCCTCAGACGGCACTGACTTAAAAACCGACATGAGTGTGTAAAGGATATCACCAAATGGGCTCAGGAAAACTTCAGAAAACCACTGTCAGTAAATACAGTTCGTCACTACATCAATAAATGCGGGTTAAAACTCTACCATGCAAAGCAAAAGCCGTTTATGAACAACATCCAGAAACGCCGCCGGGTTATCTGGGCCAGAGCTCATGTCAAATAGACTGATGCACAATGGAAAAGGGTTTTGTGGTCTGATGAGTCCACTTTTCAAATAGTTTTTGGAAACACTGGACGTCGTGTCCTCCGGACCAAAGAGGAAGCGAACCATCCGGACTGTTATCAACGCAAAGTTCAAAAGCAGCATCTGTGATGGTATGGGGGTGCATTAGTTCCCATGGCATGGGTGACTTGCATTTCTGTGAAGGCAACATAAATGCTGAAAAGTACATACAGATTCTGGAGCAACATATGCTGCCATCCAAGCAACGTCTTTTTCATGGACGCCGCTGCTTATTTCAGCAAGACAATGCCAAGCCACATTCTGCACGTGTTACAACAGCGTGGCTTCGAAGTAAAAGAGTCCAGGTTCTCCCCTGGCCCGCTTGCAGTCCAGACCTGTCTCCCATTGAAAATGTGTGGCGCATTATGAAGCGTAAAATACGACAGAGAAGACCCCGGACTGTTGAACAACTGAAGCGGTTCATCAAGCAAGAATGGGAAAGAATTCCACATGAGAAGCTAAGAGAATTAGTCTCCTCTCTTCCAAAACGTTTATTGAGTGTTATTAAAAGGAAAGGTGATGTAACGAAGTGGTAAACATGCCCTTTCCCAACTTCTACTGGACGTGTTGCAGCCATGAAATTCTAGGTTAATTATCATTTGAAAAATAAAATAAAGTTTATGAGTTTGAGCATTAAATATGTTGTCTTTGTAGTGTATTCAATTGAATATGGGTTGAAAGGGATTGTCAAATCATTGTATTTTGTTTTTATCTAAATTTTACACAATTTCCCAACTTCAACCGAATCCGGTTTGTATATTAGAGGGTTTTTTCCCATGGCACAGCAGTAATTGCAATGCAAGAAATTATTTTTTTTCATGGAAAATGCATCACAATGTGTGTCTATTGATTTATTTGAGATTTCCATGTCATCTGCTATTATCAAGTGTTTTGTTTGGACTTGGCTATTCTTACTGCCTCCTCATTATCCATTTACTAATATGCATAGCACTTAGCTTATTTTGTATATGCCTTTGCAGTTTTGCCACTTGAAATCACTTTTCTGCACTGATATTTTCTCATAATTTCTGTGACCCAGTTTTTTAATATTTGGTGTAGTTTCATTAATTGTATTTAAAAAAGAGAATACAGTTGTCTGCTTATTTTGAGTAACAGTTCAATACTGCTTTTAGCAGTGGAAGACACATACTTCTATTTACTCGTCTTGTGCTAATGACAAACCTAAAGGGTTTACTGACATTTCTTCAAAGGGACATCATTCCTGCCTCTGACTGCCAGCAGACCACTTCCTAAAAAGATTATTATACTTCTTCAGAAAACCCAAAAACTCGTCACGGTATTGCCTTAGCCAGCTCAATAATGTTAACAGTTCAGGTTTATTATAGTTGTATACTTTTAATTAACATTGTTTACATTCATCTTGCGTCCACCTTACATTGATCTTGCAAACAAAAGCTGGAACATTTGCCAAGAAGAGTGGGCAACTGCCTGTCCTCTAAACCTAAAAGCAACCTATCGTCTTCCAAATCCTTTATCAGCCCACTTCATGCATACTAACCCCCAATCCCAAACCAACCCGCCTTCCCGCACACACACACTTCCCTTCTGACCTGTCTAATCCTTAATTAGTATGTTTAATTAGGCCCTGACAGCAGAGGTCAATCAACTAATTACAGAATCACAAGATGAAAGGAAGGAGGAACAGACAACTAGTAAGTCAGAGACCTCATAGACACTATACATAACCTGAACATCACAGTCATCTGTTCAAGTATACAACAACTGTGACGTGCAATGCAGAAATTAAGCTATAACCACATAAGTTTTTCAACTTAAAATTATAGTTTCAAAATCCTTCTGACATTTCTTTGACATATATTCAGGTAAATTGGACTCCTGCCACTGACACGGATTGGCATGGAAATGTATTATGCAGCTTTGTGATCCAGCCCAGATCACTCTGACTCTGCTAGCCAGATCTGTTGTGGCCAGAACTGATCCAGCTCACTCGTCAGAGTACTGTACATTCATCATGGCAGAGGTACGAAAGAAACATAAGAAGACCAGGTAAGAAGACAGGTTTTTTATTTCTTCAACGCCTTGGCAGGATGCATAGGGATGGAGGTAAACTTTGGACTCATTTTTCTCTTTAGCGACAAAAAGTGTGGGCTTGGAGAAGGGTAAATCTTTGACTGGGTTTTACTCTACACTCACATGTAGGCTATGTGATGAAAGCATCCTGAGAATTCACTTGAGGTGACCTAACTAAATTTTGGGCTCTGTGCATCGTGCCATGAGCATTGAGTCTGTCAAAACTTGGAGAGTTTACAGCTTTAATACTTCGATGTGAGCGTTAGCTGATCAAGTTACAGCCAATCAGCTAGTGCTAGTCAACGAAATTGTACATGGGGACAGGACCGTTTCAAAGTACACAGCCTATTTGTGCAGTGAAAAGAAAGAAATGTGCTTGTTTATGGCGTGATGAAGACATGTCAGACTCATCACTTGTCAGTGTTAGCGTGACGCTGCTGTGTGAGCATACGATAGAACTATGAGAGCTTTTTCTGTGGTCTGCTGCTACCATTGGTTTCATCTGGTAAACACATGTGGGTAGGCCTTATTTCATGACAGCACTGGACCACACCCAAACTGAAGGGGCAGAAAAACAAATTCTTCCACTATCCTGCCATTTTAAACATTTATATTTCTACAGGCATGTCCAAGATTCAGACACAGGAATATCCCCTCAGGTGTATATTTAATCGTGCAAACCTTGACCTAATATGCTACGAACAAAAAAGGCTACAATCTGTTACAAGATATTCCCCTATAACAGGGCTCCCATTCAAACCTCTCTCTTACAACTGTCTCTTTTTGCATCCACTCATCTATCTGCAGTGGGAGATTCATTCAGGAAACGTCTCGGTTTGATCTACAGTATTGGATATTTGTGTTTGTGTGTGGTGTGTGAGGTAATTTAATGTAATGTATATATCTTTGATATATTGCACGCATGTGTGGGTGCCTCATGTAACGCTGGCTGCTGAATCGATATTGAAGTATCCTGTATTTTATAGTGTCATAATGACCATGTACTTGGCCTGGAAAAGGAGTCTCCAGCAAAATGTTGTTTGGAAAATCATAGCAGCATAATTGGGGACTTCTTCAAGGACATTCCTTCTCCCATGACCGTTTATGTACGTTGGAGATGCAGGAGGCAGCTTTGCTTTCTGATTACAGCAGATCATTTTATAAAAATGGGGTTAAAAAATGCTGTCTTAACAAAACAGATATTGTATCTATAAATAAAGACTTCATAATTTAATCTCTAGCATTGTTTTTTGCTTGGCGAAATGTTCATCGCTTTACTCATCAGCTTTTCGGACAATTGATGAGAAAAAGATGGAAAAGAGAGAAATGATGGAATTGCAATCTTTTGAAAAGTTACTCCATTTTTTTTCATTGGTGGTGGACAAGTATGGTGGGCGCAGATACAATGCTCAAAGGGCACACAGAGAAACAGAAGATTTGAGCTGCAAGATCCAACTCTTTGGGTGGCGCTCACAATAAAAGGACTGTTGTAGTGCTTGATAAGAAAAGTGGTCCAAATTTAACTATGTGGGACCTTTTGAGCTCTTTGCATCTGTTCAGTCACAATAATCTGGGCTGTCTAGTGGAAAGTAAATACAGGACTTTTTATTTAAACAAGCGTATCATGAATACATTTCTGGCATTTGTAACCAACTAAACTGCGTAAAATGTTTTCGCAAGTTCAGCGATGATGATGATAAACAAGATGCATAAATCTGACGGATATTTGCTTTACAGTATATTGAGGTTTGTAAAGTAACTTTTTTACATTTGGTATATCAAAAGTAGACTTCAGTTGACTTAATGTTATGGGTAACATGGTTAAGACTCATGAATCAATAGACTGCAGAACTCAACAGTTTATTCTGAGTGAATGATATCTCATCAGCTGAGAACAGCACATGTGAGAGTACTGCACACCTTCAGACATAAAATGTTTCCTTCAGAATTATCTGAATCATTGCCATTTTTAATTAATTTCAATTCAGTTCAATTTATTGTTAAGCACCAGGGCACTTTACACAGAATGTTAGTCCAATTATATTCCAATTCAGTGCTAGTCATTGTTATCCAGATATAATCCAATTAATTCCATTTTAGTCCAAAATTCATATAATCAAAATTAATTTTAAATATAACTAGTTGGTGTAATTGTAATGGACCTTGTAGAGGGACAAATTGAGTTGTCTCCTGAATTTGCAAGTCGGCTTTGCCACATTTGCATTGTGATAAAGGTGGTTCCCAGCTGCTGCAGTTGGAGGAGATCAACCTATCCTGACTGCAGTTGCCGTCCTCCAGCAAACTTAATGCCACATGGAATGGCAACATTTGCAGTCACCAGGGTTTTGGAACAATATTTCTTACAAGTGAATATTCCTTCTAAGTTGTCATAAGACACTGAAATACAAACACTCCTATTTAGAGTAGGTAAATGGAGACCGCCAAAGTACCCACATGCATTTACACACAAACACACACACACATGCTCAAATGTTGTAATTAAAAAAAACAACCAAACTCTTGGTTCAATATTTTTAAAAAACACAGAAGGCCAAACCTAGATTTTTACATCTTTTACCTATTTTAAAAGGCTACTTTAGTTTTTGTCTCAATTTGCTTTGGAGTTTGAGTATGCTGCTCTAATGTGACACGCAGTGCTTTTTGAGGGTAGAAAATGATCCCTTTTTTAAAATAGCTTTGGTCACTGTAAAATGTACATTCACAAAATACAGAAACATTAAAACAGTATTTGTTATATTCAGTTCATACAACTATTAATATTAAAGTCTTTAAATAGTGTTTGATGTTGACTTGCCAAAACTATTTAGGTGCAGTATATTTATTCCAGCTTGTACACATTTCTGGGACTGTAACTTCAAATCAAAACTCAACACTTTTTTATAGTTAAGTCATGTGTTTGGCTTTTTATTTTTTCTGACCTTCCGCCATCTGGCCACCCTGCCATGGCAAAGTGCGTCAGAGGAGATTAATAGAAGACAGTCAATTTACAAATCATCTGCTTCACATTTTCCTATTCATCCTCCACCCCTTGCTGACTCCTAAGCTCCATACTTCTCTCATCTCTCTGTCATTTTCATCCATCTCTCTTTTTTTTTAGTCCTCTTTCTTACATAAACAGCAGAGTGGTCAAATTGCAGAGAAGCCTCAAAGAGCAGACCATTTATCCAGCTTTGAATACTGGAAATTTGCCACAGGTGCAATGAAGCACAATAAGTCTTTCTCTTACAAATGCACACGTTTTCCTTTGCCGCAGAGAGCTCAATCCATAGATTGTGTGCGTGTGTGTAAGGGTGTGTGTTAGGAGTTATATATGTCTTTGAGGTTGTGCCATCATTTGAATCCCAGCAAGATAAATAGTGATGCTGGGTAAGCTTTAAAATATGCTCTGCAGACAGCCCTCATCCAACACAGCCTTTTAGGTCCTCTCTCATTCGCACATAAACACAGACAAATTCTCTCTTTACAAGTTTCTACATCAGTTTCTTCACCTATCTTGGTTTTACCTTATTTCACCAGTTTCTTTTCTTTCTCATGTCCCCATTTCTTATCGTCTCTTCAAACAACCTCCCGTCTTTGGTTTCCTGTGCCAGCATCCAGCTCGTGTTTGTTGTCTTAACAGCCCCCCTCAGCAGGGATATTTGTATTGGCTCTAATACGTTGTATGTCTGTTCTGTGCCACCTGTGTCAGCTGGCACTCTTCTCCTTCAGTGTCATGTCACACACTGAGCCCATAATGCATTTATGACTGCAGGGAGGAAAGTAGGTGTTGGCTCGGATGTGCATGTTTGTGTGAAATACGTTTGTGAATGTATTTGCAGATTTGGGCTCCATGAATTTCAATGTGATGCTATCTGTGGCAGCTGCTGACAGTTCTTGATATGACTCCAGAGCTCTGGAACCTCCAGACAGGCAGTGACTTACAATCCAGCTCAATGACTTCAATTCATCTTCCAGTGTGACATATTTGGTCATATTTTCTTATATCAAAGTTGTTTATTCTTTTCTTAAATGTACATAAAATCATTACTGTGTAGTTTTCCTGGTGTGTTTCAGACCATGGTCCAGTTGCATGACTTAATTTTCAACTAAGCTGTAGTTGTTTCACAGACAGCCAGAGATTGGCATCTGGAGTACTCGGACATGACTGCCACAGGTCCACAGACCAGCCCACATCATCACCCCTCACAGTGGGCATGAGGTGCATCTGCTGAAATGCTGTGTTTGTTTTTCGGTAAACATGGTACAGGGCATAGAGGACAAACACCTCCACTTAGGTCTCATCTGTTCATAGGACAGTGTTCCAGAAGTCCTGTGGTCTGTTCAGATGGAGTCTGTTCAGTTGTGCTTCTTTTTTAGACAGATGATGCTTTTCCTGGAAACTCTTCCAAACAAACTGTACGTGTTCAGACGTCTAACTTTGCTGTCATGGACTGTGTGGCAGCTTTTGTTTTTATTTTGGGGGTTTCCCTAAGTATTGCATGATCTGACCTTGGAGCACTTTTGTATCTACTATTGGGAAGCTCTTGAATGCTTTCCAGTTTCTTTTTTGCAAATTGTCTTCCTCCCTGTACAACCCCTGACTCCAAGTTGTTCTGAAATTATTTCAAAGCCCTTTCCAGATTTATTTGAAACCATTGAAAAGGCTGATACGTACGCCACAAGAACAGAATATTTAGTTCTAGTTCTCGAGGGGGCCATAGAAAAATTATGTAATTCTGTTCTCAACACATCGTCTGGCAGAATGTTTTTCTCCAAGAACTGTTGTGTGATTGGTCTGAAATGTAAAGTGAGTTAGGTCAATGCAGAGAACCAGAAACATCCTCCCCACTTTTCTGCTGTTGTGGAAGTTCTTAACACAACTCTTTTTACCCCCCATTTCTGTAACAAAAAAATCTTTCTCCTTCCCCACTTCCAACTTGTTATTGCCGTCATCCTCCTTCAACCAACTCAAAATGTGTCATCTCTGTTAATGCTGTTGATATTTTGTTGTTTCTGTCGTGGTATGTGTGCAGGGTTGCAAATTCCACTTATTATATTATATTGGGCTATATAATATTATTATAATAATAATATTATAATAATAACTGTGGAGCTTTTTGTGTGAAATTGGTTTAAAATATTGCCGTTTGTGGGTTTTTACTTTGACTGTGGTGTTGGGTGGAAGAAAAAAATAATTCTAGCACTGGCATGGCAGCACCTGTGTCCAACTGGACTCACAGCAGTCTGACCAGCACTTATCCAGCTGTACTCTCCTATTTGATTTTGTGCTTGTGTTGTTCTCTCAGATGTAAGTCGCTTTGGATAAAAGCCTCTGCTAAATGGAAGTAGTAGTAGTTCTTTACATGTGGCATCAACCAGATGTGACTGCGCACAAAATGAAACCAGCAGGAAGTGACACAAACCATTACGTAGAGACATGTCAATTTCACACATTGTACTGTATCTACTGTAAAAACACTATACACACACCACACATCCTTACTTTTAAATACAGCGTGATATTACATAGTGTTTGTCTCTGAGTTACTGATAAGTGACATGTCACATCACTCTTGCTCACTCCTGCCAGCTCCTCCCTGATTTGTCACCCTGAGGCATCTTAACTCTTGCAGTGTTTGAAACTCCACTGATTCCTTTCATAATATATAACCACATCATTTCTCCACCCTGTGTTTTTGCACTCATATGACTGTTGCTTATTTTTCTGATCTGGCAACCCTGGATGTGAGTGTCACATGCTGCAGTGGGAGGAGCCTGGGACGACTTCCAGGAGATTTGCACTTTAGTTTCTCATCAAATATGAAATGTCCTGGCCAGAACAAACTCTGTTCTTGTTGTTGTTGTTACCTCAGAAAAAAGGACACATTTCTCTCTTCCTGTGGCCTGTGTAACAACAAGACCATTCTTTATGTCTCCATCTTGCCACTGTGTTAATACACACCTAAGTGCTGTAGACCAGCCAGCTGCCAAAACGTCTGCTTTTATGTGGATCTCCACACCTGCTGTTGATTTATTCATCAAGGTTTGATGAATAAGAATCACCTGGCTGCAGCCGACAGTGCCCTCTTAAATTCGATAGAAGCACTAAGAGGGTATGTCGTGGTGCCCACATGACTCTTTTTTTTTTTTTAATCTTAGGAGTTCTGTGGGGGCTCAGTGAACCACAGCACATATCTTCTGGTCCAAAAATCATTTTTCTACTTTACCTGCATACCCACACCAACCTCCACACATAACTGCAGGTTGCGTAGTCAATGTCCAGTGACAGCAGCATAGTTGAAAGGCTGTCTGGCATCTTCAGTTGATGAATTCATAGCTAAATTATGACCTGCTGAATCCAGCCTGTTCCCAAGAGACTGAATGACTGACAGTCAGGACATGCAGTCTCTTATCGCTCGCACACACTGACAAGGAGGGATACTTGGAGTCCATTTCACTGGGGACGTGTGTCAGTGTTGAAATGAGAATGGCACATGAATTGCATGTATTTTTATACCTCAAGATGTGAATTTGAGGTATGAAAATTTGTATCTATGTCAAATATGAGAAGTATTTGCTGTTGCAGGAAAAGCTATGCGTGTCATGAGCTATGTTTGATCTAAGCATCCAAATCAGATAGTTAAAGCTCAAGTGTGCCATTTTCTAATAGAAACGACTTATTGAAATATTTGCGGAAAATGTTACCATACGGTGGCAGTGGTATATGAGACAGAGTCTTTAAAAACCTTCCTGTGCTTCGTTATGCTATCGTTGTAATATTGAGTAAATGGGAAACAACCTTTCAAAATCATGGGGTCTCCAAGCAATGTCACTGTAATCAGATTCAGATTCAGACGACTTTATTAATCCCTTTTGGGAGGTTCCCTCGGGGAAATTGACATCTCCATCTCACTCACTCAGCACTGTCATATATAAATCAAACACCCCAAAAACCTGGGGCCGCTGGTGAGGAAAAGAAGAGGAGAGTGCTGCTGTGATGTGTGGGTGTAAATGCACTTGGGGGGAGGGAAGGCAGCAGGGACGGTGGGGGGTGGAGTGGAGTGGCTGAAGAAGTTGTTCAGGTCGTTGGCTCTCTCCACACCTCCCCCCTCTGTGCTGGTCCTTGCTTTGTGTCCTGTGATGGTTCTGACACCTTCCCAGACATCCCTCATGTTGTTTTCCCTCAGCTTCTGCTCCATCTTCCTCCTGTAGCAGTCTTTTGCCTCCTTCAGGGAGTGGTTCACCTCCCTCTGTGCTGCTTTCATCTTCTCCTTGCTTTTGGTCCTGAAGGCCACCTTCTTATTGTTGAGGACAGCCTTGACTCCCTGTGTTACACACCTGTGTTAATCATGTACACACATTGCCAGCATCCAGCATATGCATCTCGTATCGGATTTATGCAAAGTTTTATGAGGCAACAAAATCTAAAACAAACTGATTAAATTATTTAACATTCCCACTAGCACTATGTCTTCTCTCAGTGCTCTAAAGGCTGCAGACAACCGGAATTACACCGAGAACAACAACAGCCCCGAACTACAAAAGGGAAATCCTTTTAATTATACGATTGAACCAATGCTTACTGAAACAAGAGCCAATCTTTTAACATCACAATCAACGTGAAATAAGCAGGAGCACAACACTCCGCCCTGTCTGGTCAGACATGAAGGTGGAGGTAAAGCAGAGAGCCGCTGCAAACTGGAAAAGAAGGTGGTGGATCAGCTGTGGAAGGCCGTTACACTGTTTGAGCAGCGAGTTTACTCCATTGTGGGTATATCTGTCTTCACCGGAATATAAAGTCAGTGAGAGAAAGTCTGAATTAAACCAGCATCCTGATCAATGTAAAATATTCACTCATTCAAGTGTACTCCCCAGTGGAGCAGGCGGGGGGGCAGAGGGGGCGGCCGCCCCGGGCCCACTGCTGCGTGGGGTGAATGTGTATCTCCGGGCTGCATGGATGAGGCCTCAAACCTCACCTTGCTCTCAATCGAGAGGGACATCACCATTGATGAGAGCAAAGTGATTGAAAGGTTTGCGGCGATGAAGAACCGGCTGGTCGTTAAATGTTTACCTCCCCCCTCCTTGGATGGAAATATGTTTTGTTCCGGTTCTCTGCTCACCGCTGGATGAAACCATCATTGGTAAACTGTCATAATAATTATTTCTGATAACATTGTCATGACGCTGAATATATGGCCTTTCCTATATTGTTTGTTGCCGCCGTGTCGCTCGGTCATTGTGTTAAATACATGTCGTCGCACATTGTCGTGTACGTTGAACACGTGTGTCTGAATTGTGCTACTCGGCAAATCCGACATCTATGGCTAAGATGAAAACTTAGCCTTAAAAATAAAAATATCCCCACGATAAGTCATAATTATTATGAGTCGAAATTATGAGATAGAATGTCATAGAGATATAAAGTTGAAATTATGAGAAAGAAAGTGATAATTATGAGATAGAAAGTCGAAATTATGAGATAGAAAGTCATAATTATGAGATAAAAAGTTGAAATTATGACTTTTTATGTTTATGTTTTTATGTCCCGAGTGTACTAAAGTGTAGCCCCCAATTACAGCAACTTATTTATGCCCACTTAGAAATAAGAGACGGATGCGCCTAAATTCATATTTGTTTTGTGACCACTTTTTTATTTACACTCAGATGATGTGCCACCAGGAACCTCTGGGTTCATGCTTTAAATTCTCCTTCCTGAAGAACCCCCCGCCTCTACTGACTTTTGGCACTTTTGCACTAGGACTTACTTGGCCCGACTCGGCTCGGCGCGGCTTTACACGGCTCCACACGTGTGTTTTCGCACTGCCAGGGGAGAAGTGGGGGGGGTGGGGTGAAGCGGCTGTGACGTACTCGATTGCGCAACACCTTTGTTTGTGTCGGCGCAGATGAGAAATCAGCTGGAGCCGCGAGCGGCTGAGAAAAAAACAGCCCGTCTACATCGCTTTTTTAATTTTTTCTCGACAGCCACCAGGTTTATGAACATCTGCACCTCAGAGTTGGATCACCAAACAGACGTTTTTGCTGTATAATAAAATCGCCGCGAGCCGCGAGTCGCCTCGCGGTGACTCCCGCTTCCTGATTCAAACGTTTGACGGCCCCGCCCCCCGACCAATCAGAGGCGTGGAGGGTGGTGACCTCAGAAATAGTCCCGGCTCAGCCCGCTATAGAACCTCACTGAAATGGTTACAGAAAAAGGTATCGGCTTGGAGCGGCTCTACCCGTCTCAGCCCTAATGCAAAAGCGCAAAACGGGTAGAACCGAGCTAAGGTGATACTAGTGCAAAAGCGGCATTTGGTGCCTCCGGTCTTGAGGACCAGTCAACAGGCCATGTGTTGACCCAGGCTATTCTGGAATCGCGAGAAAAGTTGTGTTGGCTCTGGATCGTCCAGCGGCTCCACAACTTCGCCTAATGGGATGCCATGCTGGTGCGCCAGATTATGCAAGATGGCACATGCCATCACAATGCAGCACATCTCGTCTGGGTGGTACAGAAGCGTTCCCCCGGTCCTGTCCAAGCACTTTCTCTACAACTGCAATCTTGGAGAGTCTGGGGGTTGGTGAAGTGGGCAATAGCCATCTCTTTAGTAGATAACCGCTGTTACCTGATGGGGGGATTGTAAACCCATTAATTAACTTTAAAGTAGCCTTATAGTCTCCATTTTAAACACATAACTTACCAAGAAGCCACCCCTCTTGCACTCGACAATCTTGGAGCCTGATTTCCCACCATGCTGTTGCTGAGGATGTACGAGTCGTGGGTAAATTCAGGCCACCTTGCCAAAACATTTGTCAGGCACATTTTGTGCATCGCATATGATTTGCAAGTTGATGGAATCGAAATTCTTTCTATTTATGTATGTAAATTCATCCACAGATGGCGCTTTTATTGCAATGTGTGTGCAGTTGATGACTGATTTACATGAGGTAAAATGGACAAATTACAAATTGCGTTTTGATGTTTGCGATTGATTTAAACATTTGCTGCTCTGAATGAAGCTTCAGTCGCATTTTGTGACTTTTCACTAGCTTCGTGAAAGACGACTGCTGTCTTCGTCTGTTCATTAATCCAGTGTCTGGCTGTCTAGTATACTGTATTTTCCTGCTTCTCTTCTTACCCCATCATCATACTTTCAATGTATTTTTCTGTTACACTTCTCCGTGCTCCATTTTTTTGTGGATCTCCTTGCATTTAGGATTATAACTCGGTTGTGTGTTTATTTTTTCTTTTTATGGCCCCACCCTCTTGTTTTCATTTACCTGTTTTAGATTTGGTTTCTCCTTGCCTAAAGTGTTTTTTTTCGGAGCATGAACGGTATGAACGCGAGATTACACAATACCATTGCGAGATTATGCAATGATATCGTGAGACTGTTGGCAGATCTTTACCGCTGCAGCGTTGCATCGGGTAGGAGGCTAAATACTGATACTGCTGCAGATGTGTGCCCAAACAGTCACTTTTGTATACTTTTGTATACTGTACATAGAGGGAACTGGCCAGGTTCCTTTGTTCCTTTGTTCTGGTCCAATCACAGCCTTGCTCAGAGCTTGATGGCGAGCTACAAAACCTAGAACTGAGACCCACTGCAAGACTTTCAAGCTTTGAACTCTGCCTGTGCAGTAGGAGCCCTTGTGGCCTGCCCCCATACATTGAATATCAGACATTTTTCCTGTGCATGAATGTTCTCACATGGACTGAACCACTGCCTATGATGAACTAAGGACTGAACCCCAGTCATTACAGAGAAACTTATTTTGTGCACATGAAATTGGTGTATATATATTGTACATATAACGTAGTGCTCTGTGAAGTTTAATGCACACTGTGAAGTTTTAAAATAGAAATTGGTTATTGCAAATCCTGTCTTGTGTGTTTTTAAACATTGGGCCATTTCATTCCTTTGAGTTAAACTGTAGGGCTTCTGTTCTTAATCATTATCCTGAGTATTAATTCAAACCGTGTAGCTTGTGTATGCTACATGATTCTCTAACTTTCTGTATGTGGGTTCTCCACACACCAGTGTTATTGCAAGGTCTTGCATTGTCCTACAAAAACATCCCTGTATCTTTTGAGAAAAACACCTTGATGCCAGTCATATTCTTATATCCTTCAATGGCACATTTGCATAGGGAAGCCACCGAGTCATGCCAAAACTAACTAAATTTCAGGATGCATGAGCAGACTGTGTGGAGTGACAATAGCTTTTCAAGGAGTTCCTGAGCCCAGGTGGCTATATTGATCACAGTGGCTTAATGGTTTCATGTAGTGCCGTCTGAGGACTTGAGGGGAACCTGCGTCCAACAGTGATTAAGTTAATGTTTTCTCACACTAAAAGGGCAGCGTGAGTGAAAGTGGCTCCACTTTGTACCAACAGGGATACATATCAGATAGATGCTGCTAACTTAAACAGGCTAGTTCAATGGGGCGATGTCAAGTCAGTGTTTGAGGCTGGTTGGCAGACAATGTGAAGACCCAAGTAGCTAAAAGGGATTTCCTTGTAATTAGGAAACATACTCAAAAATACTGCCTACTATTAAACTGATTACAAATCAGTCTGGAAAGAAACACAGAGTGTGGATGTGGCAACAAAACCAAAGAGGACATTTCATGTTTCATGCGTGAAGATGAGTTTGTTTATGTGTCTGTAAATGCAAATAAATTATCTGCATCGTCTCAAAATAAAACAAAGGTGTAAGCAAATTTGCAAATCAGAAACCGAAGAAAGCGAGAGTTGCTGTGCTTGAAATGATTGTTTGATAGCATTACAATGATATAAGTTAATGCTTTGTTATCTTGAGTAGAAAAACTCACTTTGTTAAAATAGTTTGCGGCTGCTGGTTGAGGTGGAGACATGGGAAATGGTCAAACTCATTATTAAGGCCCTATTGTATCTGTAGGAATTTTTCTCGTTTTTGTTTTTCTCATTCTCGTTTTTCTTCCGACGAAATGAGGGCCTTTCGGCCCCCCTAAACGTGTCCCAAAAGTCACCAAATTTTGCACACAAGCCAGGCCTGGCGAAAAATTGGATATTTAATGGTTTGCATTAATGGGCGTGGCCTAATGGCTCAACAGCGCCCCCTAGAAAACTTTGTGCCTCAAGCCCCACAATACGGTTTGACGTACATGCACGAAAATCGCAACTTAAAGCAAAGGCTCTTGGCGCCATGGCCAAAACCGAACAGGAAGTCGGCCATTTTGAATTAATCGTGTAATTTTGGCAAAATGTATGCCATTCCTACGACCGTTAATGCGCGAACCATAACCATAACGTGCACCCAGGTGTGTTATACATCAAAATGCGCGTCTCCATCTTGCAACAACGCGCATTACTTTTCTCTTTCAAAAGCGTTACCGTGGCGACGATAGACAAAAAGTGCGCCCCCCCCCTTCATCTGATTGGTCCATATTTGATAGTTCCTACTTTCTGCCATAACTTTTGAATGGTATAATATAAAGAGTCGTGGGTGGTGTCATCGGACTCTGTTTTGAGTCCTTGAACATAATTGGTGCAAATTAGCCCCACCCTTTCTTCTGATTGGTCAATATTTGATAGTCCCTATTCTCTGCCATAACTTTTGAACGGGTTGTGATAAAGACATGTGGGTGGTGTCATCGGACTCGGTATTGAGTACTTGACCTTCATTGGCCTGAATTAGCCCCGCCCCTTCATCTGATTGGTCGATATCTAATAGTTCCTACTTTCTGCCATATCTTTTGAAGGATTTGATATAGAGGGTCGTGGCTGGTGTCATCCACTAAATGTCCAGGCCTGAAGAATCTACATGCAAGTCATACAAGCGCTTTCACTGCAGCACGCCTGAACGTGCACAAGGGTGCGAGGGCCCGTTCATCGCTGCTTGCATCTTTAATTTCAATTTATTATTGGACAATGTTTTCTGGTGTAATATCACTGGTAATGACACATTTTTGTCAGCAGAATTCAGGAATTTAAGAAGCGCTACCTAAAAATGATTTCCTAGCACTTTCTTTAATATTTTATTAGATCAAGAGTAAGAAATTGAAGTTCTAATAGATAACTAAACTACATCTTTGGGCAAGGTTTACAAACACAGCCTGGGAAGATTGATTTTGGCTGATTTATTTACAAGATGGTAGGTATTTGGCTCAGGTAAATAGCAGTTAGTGTCCAGGGCTTGGCTTGGATTGGCTTGAATTGATCCAGATCTCTTCCAGTGAGAGCATAAGCAGCCTTTCAATGTCAGGCATGTGTTAGTCCGTGATGATAAGTAAACAAGAAAAGAAACTCACATCTGAAGCTCAACAGCTTTTGGTGTTCAAGTCTTTGTTTTAGAGAGCAATGTAGCAGTAACCATTTGTTAAAATGAGTTTGTGTTACGAGTACATGGGAAAATGAGACATTATTTTAATAATTCGATAAGAACATTTTAAAACGTTTTATAGTTTTATACATTTCTACACACCCATTGTCAGGGAAGATTTAATCATAGGCAAACATGGAGTTCTAGGACCAAAATGTACTTTATGTATTTTAGTAAACTGCACAGCTACTCATCACAGACTCAAGTCTTTTTTTACATTTTTATTTTGACTATCGTTTTTTGCTATTCTTTTTGTTTTAATTTTTCTTTTCACAGTAATTAAACCTGTAAATCTCTCGGCCTTGAAGCAGGTAATCATAATCAAACATGTCTCATTTTATATTTTGATTCATTCATTTCTTTAAACATATATATATTTTTTCTAAATTGATGAAGTTTCAACCCAGTGATGTGCTTAAAGCCACTGTAAGCAGTAATATCACTTCTGACCCACTAGAGAGGTACTTCATTGTGTCTTATGCTAGGGCGTGACGTGAAATTTCTTTTGATATGCTGTTCCCGCTTGGCCGGAAGACAAGACCAATTTATTTGTACAGCACATTTCATGTAGAAGACAATTCAAGGTGCTTTACATAAAACAATTTTAAGTATTGCATTAAAAATGAAAATAGTTTAAAAGAAGAATTGAAGACAGACAGACAAAAGTTAAAAGAAAAATAAAATGAATGAGATGCAAGAAATAAAGGTTCCTGTGCATTGCAGTAGATTACTGAAATGCAGCAGTAAATAAAACTATATTCAACCATGACTTAAAGCAATTGATAGTTTCAAAAGCCCTGATGCATTCTGGGAGTTTGGTCCACAGATGAAGATCATAAAAGCTGAACACTGCCTCATTTTGCTTGGTTCTAACCCTGGGTACGGAAAGTAGGTACTGTATGACCCTGACTATATGAGGGTTATCGTTGGTTCATAATGGACCAGGAGATCAGAGATGTATTTTCGCCCGAGACCAACAACAGGATTGTGAAATCTATTCTGTGACAGACAGGAAGCCAGTGTTAAGATCTAAGAACTGGAGTTATATGGTCCACCGTCTTGGTGTTAGTGAAGGCTCGGGGAGCAGCATTCTGAACTAACTTTTTAGGAAGACTCATGAGAACAGTGTTACAGCAGTCCAGTCTACTAAATATAAAAGTATGGCCAGGTTTTTTAAGTCCTGCTGAGACATTAGTCCTTTTAATCCTTGATATTTTTATGTAGGGGATACTTGGCTGACTTCACTACACTATTTTTCATTTTCTCCCGTTCAATTCCAATTAATATATATATATATGTGTATGTATGTGTGCATATATATTTAAATTATGCAAGAAGAAATTACAGCCCAATTAAAACTTTGATATCAATGGCATAGTATCAGAGTGTTGCTGTTATCAGAATTTGCAGGAAAATAGAGGAAGCGCGAATGATTTTGAGAGTGAGGTTGTCATGCTTATAGATAACAGATGCAAATGGTAGGCAAGCTGTGTGGTTCAAGAGTTGAGATGATGTTGATTTGCAAGTTCTGTGTAACTTTAATTCAGAAACCCAGTCATATCCAATCTATACAATAGTACCAAAAGACACACGAGCTGGACAAAATAGCTGGTGTTTGCAAAGTTATCTTGGGTTCATGACAACGAAACAAATGATGCACATCTCAGCTTGGTGAGTTTGCCTCTTTTATTAATGCAGGTGCAGTTTCCTATTTTTAAATGAGTGTTAAGGTGTAGACAGGTCACACTAACAATTGCTTACTCATTCTGTAAAGTGACAGAGAAAATTAGCACCTGGTAACAAACAAAGCAACTTTCTTGTGTGTTTCTGTGTGAGCAAAACATATAGTTTACCTCAGTATCATACTAGTCATACTCTTAACTATCATTTAACAAATTTGACAGGGAGTCAGTTGGCCAGTGTTTGTTCTTGCAGTGTACTATTCGTGTCTGAGGAGAGTTCAAAAAAATGAAATTAATGGATTTGTGTATTCTTTCATTACATTATCTGGATTGTAGTTTTCTGATTGGTTGTTTCAGTCCGGCTTTGCGATTATAAGAAAACCACTCACCTCTATATAACCAAGTACACTCATTCATGGTCATCTATCCGTCGCCAAGATCTAAAGGGCATCATGTGGCAGACTTGATCATTGTCAACATCATTGACAACATTAGTTCTGATTTGTTATTTAGTTCAATATTTTTGTAAGCTATATGCTATGTTCTTTGAATGTTGGTGAAGTAAAGGTTTTCATTACTGCTATTCTATTCTATGCTTTTTTGCTGATGGTGTATGCTGCAGCAACTCTGAGTGATCACCGTGTAGTGCATCAGTACAGGCTTACTCACCACAACAAATTAAGCCAGACGCCAAGCCCAAAGGCAGAATTCTTCATCAGAGGACTGAGGATAAGATAAGAGTACTACGACTCAATCACGACTGCCGGTAACAGAGTTTAACAGGAAACAAAACTCAGTGTGACACATGCAATGCATCTAATTACTACATCGGTTGAGGCAAGAAAAAGAGGGAAAAACACAACATAACAGCTGGAGGGTATAGTCTCTAGAGCAAAGTTTAGAACAAAGTATAAACTATAAAGACAACCATACGGTAGATGTTTTAGCACCAACGCCCATAAAAGCATGATATACATAGATACACTTTATACATAGCATATCCATTGTTTTGTCTCTCACTCCTGTGGCACATACAATTTATTCTCCACCTCTCTGACACTTGTGCTCACAATGAGAAATCCACACAAACACCAAAAAAAACCTCATGCCATCATTAACACCCACAGTAGCAAGGTCAAGGCGGTGAATCAACCAGCCATCCCAATAGACTACAGATCTCTAGAGACATGAAAGACAACAGGCATGCTGCTGAGTCAATAGTGCGCCCACAACGCCTATGTAATTTTAAGATGTACACTCAGCAGCAGTAGAAGATCAAAGCCTGGTGGAAAAAATAGATCAGATTTATGAAACCAAGCTGCTAAGGTTGGAGACATATTGACCAACACAGGAAGTGTTGTAACGACAGTTATTCCTGAATATGCCTCCTGGAGTTTCTGGCAATTCTGATTTTGGAGTCTTAACTGTTCATGGAAAATGTGGATATGTGGGTACTAAGCATTTGGCCACATATATATATATATATATATATATATATACATATATATATATATATATATATATATATATATATATGAAAATAAAAAAAGGATATATTGAATTTCCTTCAGCTGTAGATCTCACAAATTAAAAAAACAGAGTAAGTAAGAGAAGCTTTGCTGAACTCATTGAGCTCGTACACTAGACTGAACCTTTTTTTCTTTTTTGCTCTTGGGGGCAACCTACAGTCTTGATGTGGTTGTGGGCTGACCTACATACAGCATTGGTGTGCGTTTACCAACTGAAACCCGATATACCTTGGAGGGCCACTCCACAGAGGGGAGAAGTAGGAGGGAGGCAACCCACCGCCTGCGAGGCCCCCCCCCCCCCCCCGGCGGCGGCCGAGGGGGCCCGCGGGCGGGTCCCCCACGGCGCGGGAAGAAGCAGCCAGGGATCCCGCGGCGGCGGACCGCGACCCAGGCAATCCCCGGACACGCGGCCCGGGCCGGACACGCGGCCAGGAGGCCCTCACCCTTCAGGCCAACGACCCCCACCCGGCAGGGGGCCAGCCTGCCCGGAGAGACAGAGCCGCCCCGGCCACCGACGCGGGCAGGCGCACCCGTCCCCCACGAAAGTGGCCCTCCAAGACCAGAGGGCCGCCCCGCGGCAGAGGCAGCGGGGGGGACCGGAGACGGGCCCGGAGAGAGGGAACCCCCCAACAAGGCGACACCCGTGCAGGCCCGACAACGGAGGGCCCCAGACCCAGGCATCCCATTCATTCATCCATTCACCTATCCGATACCTATACTAATAATAATATAATATACTATACATAATAATAATAATAATAATAATAATAATAACCATCTTTGTATAATATACAATACATTTAATTTGTGAGCAGATTTTAACTATGAGCGCTGCTCGTCCCTGGAGCGAGGCTCTGTGCTTATGACTATGGTCACACAAGTATAAAGTGATCAAAAACGTGTTAAATTCTCACACTTCTCACCCGGTTATGGAATGGGGGGGGACTCTTACATACAGGACCAGTCTCTCCTTCTTCATGCTTTTTGGTCTACCTTGGGAGGCGGAAAAAGAAGTGACCAGATTTTAAGCCCTTCTGGAAAGAGGCCTGGCATAAGACTGGCATAAGAGTGATATGTTCCACAAAGAAATGTGATTATATACACACAGGTACAGTACATCGTGATCAACCAATCACATTGGGTTTAAGGTGGGACTAAAATCAGCTTTTCATTCTCATTCTGTGGCTTATTATCAATAACTTGTTGGGCAAAGAAATAGAATAATAAATTATGTATATAATTTCTTCTAACCCTTTATTGTCACTGGGTGACACCTGTACAGGGAGGAGTTGAGTGCCATCTTCTGTTTAATTTTCAAAGAGTCCAACTATTTAACTGTCAATGCCAAACCTGCTATTCCTCAGCTGCAGCATTCTACACTGTTTACTGTCCAAGTTGTCATCATGTCAAGCCTGGCCAGACATACTCTCTACAAGGACAGACTGATTTAATTAGCTCCCTATGACTTTTGGGCGTAGTTAATGAGCTCCACCAGATGGTAACTAGACATATACCTGCGAAGCAAATTTAAATATGCTTCTGGTACATTTAGACTTCTAGGCTATAAAAATGTGCTAATTAAAATCAAAATCACTATAATCACTGTAAACTATTAATTCAATTAATCCATATAATCAATTAATTGCTGAGCTCTAACTGCTTTATCTGGTTTGCAGAATACTAAAATTGAACTAGTATATGATCAGAAACGGAGTAGTCACTGGATCAAAGCAGAAGAGCCAAGTTAACCCTGGTAGGACATTAGGTCCAGGTGGGTTTTTTCAAGTCCAATGGTACTGACAGATCTGGTCAAGGTTTCAGTCTGCAGAAGACTTGTTGCATGTCAGTCAGCATGGTTTGTCAGGACACAGGTGCTCTTTTCCCTCATTCCATTATGTTTGAAGTTGGAAAACTCGAGTCCCAATGCAGTTGCTATCGATCGGAACACTGGCCACATGTTTGAGATGAAAAAGAAAAGTTTATCTTGCAAGTTCTTTATCTAGTAGTTACTTTGACTAGACTCGGAGGATTAAGTCAATACAAACATAAAAACAAGACGAACAATACGTCTGAAAGGTTCAAGAAAAGAAGTAATAAAAGGAAAGACAGCAGTCATACAGCAGTCATAGTGTTCTCAGAGAGGTTTTAGGAAATCAGAATTCACTATAGTCAGTTCTCTCTCTGCAGCTGTTGTCGTCCATCCTGCTCCACTAACAGTTACTTTTAATTTAATTTCATCCTCATTCCTGAGTGTGTTCTAACAGTTTGGGATTAATGCATTCATTCTTACAATAAGCCAATTCAGAGTTATCCTCTTCTATTCACAGTCTTCAAATTAACATGTATTCAATTTCATGTTGTAAAAAAATCTAATTTTTGTAACATTTCATACATTACTAAAATAATTTCTTCATCAGTACACAAATGAATTGGAATATTAGGTAGTGTCAGTTTTAGATAAAGCAAACCCAGAGCCCTGGAAGGTCCCCACAAAGGCATAGGAATAGGAAAGGTTCCTACGCTTTATGGTTTAGTGGAAAAGTGTAAATCTGTCACTTTCGGGGATCCGTTAAGTAAGGCTTCCTTTTGTTTGACTGAATAGAGGATGGAATTTCTGCAGGTTTATTCTCCCAGTGGTACCTATCCTGGATTGTGGGTTCATTGAATTCTTTTGTCTGTCTTATCTGAGAAGGAAGTCCTGCTGCTAGACATAAAGGGGGAGTCCTTGTACTTTGCTCTTGTGCCCTCTTTGAAATAGTCCAAGAATACATCCAGTGTGTGCACGCTAATCATTCACCTTCATAACAAATTATATCAAGGTTCTTTTCTGTTGCAATCCGTGTACAAGTCGTTCTTTCCATTTTAAACTGACAATCAAAAATTTCAAAACGGAAAAAGTGACTGGTTATGTTGTTGTCTTTGAATTAGATGCCAAAAAAAATGTAAAAGGGATTTTTTTCATACTTTCATTTTTCGCCTCACATCAAAAATACAGGATGGAAGAATGTAATTTGATTTTAATATTTAATTGGTTGGGTATACATGACTCGCAAATTGTTGTAATGCAGTGACACCGTGACAGTTCTGGAACCACACACCAATTTGATTATGGTGTGACAGGTTGAAATTTCCTTTGCGCTGCAGCAGATGAATATTGTGAACCCTGTGGTCAAGTGAGGGTCATCTGTGAAACTCTGTACATATGATTCTATGAGAAATGGGAGGGTGTAGGACAATAAAGCTGCAAAAAAGTTATATATTCACTATCATAGGCAAATATGCACATACCGTATTTTCGCGACCATTCGGCGCACCGTGTGGAAAGGCACACCCTCATTTTTGTGTGTCATTTTTAGATTTAAAACATACATATGGCGCACCGACCCAAAAGGCGCAGTCTACAGAGCAGAGCTGCACACACGCGTGCCGCAAAACACGCCGGCCGGAAAACACACACACCCGCTGCAGAACGCACACACATGCAGAACGCACACACAAGCACACAAGCGCTTATTTAAAAAATAGAGCGGGAACAAAACCTCTGTTTCTGCATTAAAGAGCTCCGCTAATTCAGCTGCGCCAGTCCGAATTTCCTCGGTGTCAGACACTTTCTGCACAACAGTAAATAAACTTTTCATACCCCGTTGTGCGGATCCTCCACCGCGCAGAGCCCGTCTCTCCCCAGCGGGGTGGAGCAGCGCGCGTCACAGCGGCTTTAACCGGGAATGTGACCTGTTCGGACTGGCTGGGACCGAAGCCACCCACCTGTATGGGAGCAGGGGCTCCCGGGGAAAGACCAGCGGCATTTCGGCCGGATCTGCCCCGGGGATGGTGCGCCCTGGCCCAGCAAACCCGCGGCGGGAGCCTGGTGGCTCCTGAGCGCATCCTCTGCATCTTGGTTACCGGAGATCAAACCGACAGATTTGCCTGAAAATCTCGCAGGGTGAAGTTGGTCCGACCTGGGACAGACCCCTGAAATCCCTGCTCCTAAAGCGGGTGGGAACCAGGAGAATTTGATCTGATCCAGCTTCGGGAACCTGGAAGTCGGGTTGCAGCAGCGCGCGTCACAGCGGCTTTAACCGGGAATGTGACCTGTTCGGACCGGCTGGGACCGAAGCCACCCACCTGTATGGGAGCAGGGGCTCCCGGGGAAAGACCAGCGGCATTTCGGCCGGATCTGCCCCGGGGATGGTGCGCCCTGGCCCGGCAAACCCGCGGCGGGAGCCTGGCGGCTCCTGAGCGCATCCTCTGCATCTTGGTTACCGGAGATCAAACCGACAGATTTGCCTGAAAATCTCGCAGGGTGAAGTTGATCCGACCTGGGACAGACCCCTGAAATCCCTGCTCCTAAAGCGGGTGGGAACCAGGAGAATTTGATCTGATCCCGCTTTGGGAACCTGGAAGTCGGGTTGCAGCAGTGCGCGTCACACGCGCTGCAGAACACAGAACACACACGCACGTGTGCTTATTTAAATATATAATAATGCTTCACACACCCCCCCTTTCCCCCTTGTCTGTGGATGGTCTCCTTCACGTCCGCAACTCCCCCGGGGCTTCACCCAAAGCATAGATATGGCGCACCGTTTCATAAGGCGACCGGCACATTTAAAAAAAAGGGCGCCTTATGGTCGCGAAATTACGGTAATAGGATAATGTTAATTTATTTGAAATTTCTTTTGCCACAAAAAGCCATTGTACAGATGTGGATGAAATTATTAGACGAGTGTCAATGCACCCTGGCATTGACAGTCTCATCCCTACAGAGACAGAACCTTATCTTGGATTGTTGTTTTCAATAATGTTGTCATCTTGCTGTGCTTCATCTCTGTTGCTGTATAAAAAAAAACAACATTTTATTCCAAAAGTGATTCTTTAGAAGTGTCATAAAGATATGCCACTTTGCCATTTGCCATACACCATTTTTTTTATTTAAATTTTATTTTTTTTTAGCATAGGAAGAGGAGAAAATCTGATCGTACTGCTTCCATTTTCTATTCCATTTATGACAGTACTATATAATCATCTTGTTACCATGAGATTCATAATAAAAAACTTTTCAAAAAAAGAAATAAAGATATGCCACTGGATTGTTGTTGTCAATGATGTTGATTATGATCAAAAACAATTTAATGGAAAATCAGTGGGTAAAATAAATGAGGCAAAACTTTTTTTTCCCACGTAAAGAATTTCATTTTCCATAACAGTTTAAGTGAGAGTTAAATTTCAAATTAGTGCAGCTTTAGTGTCCATTTATAGCTGGTAGAGTCATCACAAAACAGGAGGTAAGGCTAGACGTTTTGTTCCTCAGTACAACACATAATTCTGCATGACTGAAAGATCATTGATGTATTGATGGATGGTGATGACTCATCACAGCTAGAAAAGTTAACATTAATGTCACAGTAACCTCCAGGTGATGTAAACTCAATCAATTAAATATTAAAATCAAATTTGGTCCTGAGGCCAATTTCTTTATTTTGTGTTTTTGATGTGAGCCTAAAATTGAAAACATGCAAAAGGATCCCTTTTCAGTTTTTTGGTATCCAATTCAAATACAAATAGGAGAATAACCCGTCTTTTTATTTCAAATGAAAGAATGAATAGTACAAAGATTTGTTTTGCACATTGTTTTTATTTTTATTTTTATTTATGCATGCAATCTAGATTTTTACTATCATTTATACAATGAGTCTACTGAAACTGGGATCAATGATTTGTTCATAAATATAATAAAAAAACAAATCCACAAACTTTATCTTGCCATATGTCCTCATCTGCTATCAAGCTACCAGCTAAAATTGACTACGAAAATATTCAGTATATTTTTACTTACTCTTGCATTTGCCTTGGTAAGTCTATAGAACCCGAGGGACCCAAATCAATTGGAGTTCAGTTGCTTAGAAGACCCTGCATCCCTATTAGCTCTTGAAGTCAGCGAGTTGACAGCAACTAAGCTCAAGTTCGTCACATTTTGAACCATTGTTCTCAGTCCAACACACAAGTAAGCTATCAGACCAATTATTTCCTGTCAAAATCTCCAACAGATATTGCTCATTCACCACAGAGCTTTATAAAAAATATAAATACGTTGATTGTCTCACCACAGGTTCTCCTGTTTAAACATATTGTCCATTGTTAAAGAAAAATAAATAAAAAATGTCAGCAAAACCCCATTTTATAACCTTCACAATGGTGTTTCAGCAAAAATGTCCCCCCTAACATATGATGTGTGTGTGTATCTGTCCCCTATTAGATTATTCCAAAAGAGGGTATTTTTTTCTGGTGGGGGGGGGGGGGGGGGTTTGAACGAATGAAAAATGAATGCTACCATAATGGACATGTTTTTGGCAGAGCTTATTTGATGGGGATTATACAATAAATAACAGCAGTAACACTTGAAATAATTATGCTGCAAATGTTGTTTGTTGTTTTATTTAACTCTAAAGCTGCTGAGGCAGGTCTCACTGATGGTTTGGGGGCGTTGGGAGGATGGGGTGGGGGTCCACTGACAGTCGTTAGACATACGATGTCCACGCAAGATAGGGAGAGTTTCTACACAAACTTGCTAATACAAACTGATACAAATTGATTTCGTAGCCTGACCTGAAATTACCACCACGAATAAAGAAGTTTAGCCAACTTCCTCTTAACAGCGCAACCAGTGGCAGCTGAGGCGAACCGGCTGATGTCCGCATCAGCACACACTTCATTTAGAGTATTATGAAAATCATAATACATTAAACCCATTGAATCTATACAGAATGAAGAGAAACAGAAGGTTGAATTCATGTGCACATCATCTTTTGTGTGTGGACTGGATGCGTATTTTGTTTGTATTATATGTAGTTCATCAAAATAATATGTTTTGAAGAGTGTGCTGGTGTCGTGAAAATATTTTATATATTTTTGAAACATAATTTTAACTTCACGGCATAATCACTAATACATTTCAAGTAAGAAAATGAAACAACGCTCCCCCCACCCCATTCGCACGTCACATGCAGATACGCACGGACAAAATATGGAAACGTTTTACGTTGCAAGAACAAAATGTATAAAAATGCTTCTTAAATAAAATAAAACAAATATCCCTTTCCTGCATAACAATTAAATTAAAATACACTGTACAATTAATACAGTGTAGACGGTAACATGCAGACCTTTCAACTGAGGTTCACAGTTAAATAACAAAACATTTGTGCAAATCTCAAATAAAACATTCAAGCCAATTTGTCACAAAATAAGCTATATCAAAATCAAAAAAAAAAATAATATTTTTTTAAATCGATATAAACGATATTGTCTCGTACCATATCGCGTTTGAAAATATATCAATATATATTAAAATCTCGATATATCGCCCAGCCCTAATGTGTGTCCTTGTGTTTCGTTATAAGTTTGACTTCCCCGTTCCAATCTGGCCTGCTTGTTTGCACCTGTGTCTCATCAGTCCTGTGAGTATATCTTGTCTTGTCTTGTCTTTCCCTTCCTTCCTGCTGGTCTGTCCTGTTTTCTATCTCCCGATGTTTCATCTTTGGTCCCTTAGGGTCTTTGTGTTTGATCCTCCATGTGGGATTCTGGGTTTTTGATTTATTTAGAGTTTTCAGTTTAGTTCCCTTTGGGTTTTTTTTTTGTATTCCTGCCTTGCAGTGCTTTTCGTTTCAATAAATCACTTTTTCCAACTTCACCTTACGCCTCCTCGCCTACATTTGGGTCCTGCCACAATCTTGGAATCGTGACAGTTTTCATCTTCTAAAATGATAGGCCATCTTTTCTGTCAGCATTGTATTCAGACTCCTTTCTTCATGGTAGCCTTTTCCTCAGGCACTGACTTTTCCATGCTGCAACATGAACATGGCATTTGTAGTCTCATCATGGATGTGGAACAAGCTTGTCTTGTTACACACCAACCCGTAATGGGATTCAATGCTGTCAGATACTTTACACATTTCATTCACTGGGCTGGTCATTCTGACGAAATGACCAGCCCAGGGATAATGAGTGGTCATGGGTTATCATGCAGGCATACAATTTTGCCACATGTCATTGCTATACATGCAATTATCTACTGTCCATACTGAACAGGAATTAATTTTCCAAAAGTGCATACAGCATAATTCCATATCACTCAAGAGCTAGATCTGCTCACAGCTGAGAGCAGATGAAACGGCAATAGCAGGTCTGCACACAGCATGACAGGCAGAAGAAATGAAGTGGAACCATAGATCAGTGAGGATGGGGCCCTCTGAAGGACGGATTTGTCAAGCATCTCTCAACCCACATGCAGATAAATTGGAAGCAGTCTCATTAAGAATAATTGTCCTTGAAACGTATGGCCATCTGAACTCTAAGGAATACCTTTTGGCTCTCAGGGTTGGTAATTGATGTTGACCACAGTAAATCAGCCTCAGCGGTTGTTGTGTTGACAGCCTGGGAGAAGATTAAGCTGGTATCTCGACATCAGGAGAATCCTGGATTTACAGCAAAAAATAACACAGTAACAGTCCACATAAGTCAAGCTAAACTGACGGATGTGTGTATACGTGTGTGTCCTGATATGTGTTGTGTGTTTTGAAGAATGGTACATTGATCAGTATGATTACACCGCACCCAAGAAAAGAAATAAAACACATTAACCTTTGCTGTGAAGGTCAGATGATTAGAAATACATTTTACATATACAGTACATCTCAGAGAAAAAGATTCCCTGCCATAACTACTTTCTTGCAGTGAACTAGCTCTGTCTACTGCTTGTCTAAAGTGAATTTCATTTAAAACTTTCCCCATTCTCCTGAGGGAAAAACCACATGAATAGCATATATTTCCAAGACATAACAATGCCGCGTTTAACATCTTACTGTGCATCATGAAGTACAGAGAGATGATACTTTTGAGTCTAACTTCTGTCTTCGTTCCAGACACTGATTACCCTCTGTGCAGTTAACTTGAAGATCCAGCTAATTAGCATCAGTGGTAATTAGCGGAGTCGTTAAGAGCGTTATAATCAACTTTTCGCCTTTACTCATTCGACTCCCTGGGGCTGTCAGGTCTGTTTGCATCAGTTCCTCTTCCTCAGCAGGCAACATACATTATACATGCTGTGTTACAGAGCTTATATTTGTGAAAGGATGATGCTGAGTTGGTCTGAAATTAACTTAACATTAGCTTCTCAGCAATCTGCACTTATGTGAAACTCCAAGCTTCAAGTTATGAACAAACAGAATAGGAAGATGTATTTGTTTTTTAATCATCTGATTTACTGTTCACATGGAAGCCTTTTTTTAAACTCTTTTTGAACTGCACCCAATTTCTGTTTTATAATAAGATGAATCTTTATTGTCTCCCTTAGGAGAAATTTGTTTTGGACACGAGGCACGGCGACAATCATACTCCAACATTGGCCGGGTTTCCCAGATCAGTTAAGTAGTTCTTAACAGCGAAAGACTTCTTTCAAACCTTCTTAAGGAGCCTGTGAAAGAAAATCGCGTTTCCCAGAGTCGCTCTTAGCTTAAGTATCTCTTTCATTAAGAAGGAAATGAAAGATGCTGCTGACCCAGTCTTTCCAACCATCTTAGTGAACAAAGACTCACAGATCCAGCCGCGTCAGGCAAATCAATATCACACCAAGCAATGAGATATTAAAACAATGCACCCCGCACAAATTTTGATCTATTTTATACTTTAGATTTATATTGTTTAGCATTTATTGGTGACAGCAAAGGGGGAAAAAAAAGAAAAATAAGGAATAACAAGTGTGTTCCTGTATATGCTTTATGCTTTACGCACAAATAAAACGATCATCATGAATATCATTTATTTGATAATTTGGCTGCTATACAGCATGTTCTCGCTGCAAATCAACCGCGTCGCCGTGCGCGAAGCAGAACTGTTTTTATGAACGCATTCGTGCGTCAGCACTTCAGTCCTCTGGACGTGTGTCGGACCGGGCTGTCCAGGCAGCCGTGACACCTGCGCCGAGCCCGAGCCCGAGCCCGAGCACCTACATGTGTGATGACAGGGAAGCAGCAGCTGAAAGAACGGGATCCTTTGATGAATCGTTCATTACAGTCTCAAATATAATCAATGGTGTCGGTTTATATTAAAGAATCTTTTTGCCCAGAAGAAAAAAGAGCGAAGACAACGACCCATAACTATTTTCTTCTCTTGAAAAAACCCACCCAATGATGCAGCATCATTCAGAAGAGGAGGAATACGTGCGAGGCGGGGATGATCTCTGCAATCTGAAGCCCTCTATAATTGTAAAAAGAATTTCACTTATCACGGGTTCTTTTTGGAACATAACCCCTGCGAAAAACCAGGGTTTGCTGTAATTCCACGTTGCGATTTGCGAAACTCGCCTTCTCTTGGCTCATGTTTTTGAACGCACACACACGCCCACCCCGTTTACTCCCGGTCTCCGTGTGTGGGGAAAAAAAGCCTCACTGTAGCCAGAAATAACGGAGTAACGCACCGTTTGGATGAAAAAGGGTCATTGAATTATATTTATCATCTTAATTTTTTATTACAACGCACAGGCAGCAGTGAATTAGTGCGTTAGGCAGCAGTGCTGCGTGTGAAAATGCGCTGATAGTGATCGGTGATCGATTTGCCTGGCATCGATTCATTTGGTTTCAGAACCGGACAGCTGCTCCAAAGAGCGTCTGAAAGAGCGAAACTAAAGGACGGTGTTAAGAAGTCATCTGGGAAACACCCGTATCTTAGGGTTCTCTCTTAGTTCAAACCTTCTTTGAACCTCTCTTAAATCCTTAAGAGAGGTTGGATCTGGGAAACCCGGCCATTATCTACTTTATTTGTTTTATATTAATATAAAAAAAAAAATATATATATATATATGTCAGTTTTTAATGTAATAGTGACAGTGAATAACTATTATTCAGGTAATTACTACTGAGGTGGGTGTTGTGGAGAAGTTGATAAACCCCTGTTTTGGCTGCAGGATTCCAAATGTGATAGCATGCACTAATCAGAAACTAACCCCCGAAACACAACCTCCTTACAATGACCAAGGGGGTATTGGAAATTCATATTAAAGCAAGCATCTTTATGGGACAGTATTCTTTAGAACATCTGTCCTTGGTTCTAGAGGAGGTCACACAAAATACGAGCCCCTTTTACATTGGCTCCCCATAATTAACACCCAAAGCATGTCACAAGGCATGGAGTGGGGTGTTGAACTCGCTTCTTGCATGTAGATGTCTTTAGGCCTGGACATTTAGCGGATGACACCATCCCAGACTCTCTATATCAAACCATTCAAAAGTTATGGCAGAAAGTAGGAACTATCAGATATCAACCAATCAGACGAAGGGGCGGGGCTAATTTGCAGCAATTATGTTCAAGGACCCCAAACCGAGTCAGATGACACCACCCACGACTCTCTGTCATACCATTCAAAAGTTATGGCAGAAAATAGGATCTATAAAATATCTACCAATCAGAAGAAGGGGCAGGGCTAATTCATGCCAATGAAGGTAAAGTACTCAAAACTGAGTCAATATGTGATAGTTCCTATTTTCTGCAATAACTTTTGAATGGTTTGACATAGAGAGTTGTCAACAGGAAAGAGTTACCCAGAGTAAGAGAAGCACAGGGGGTCAGATCCACAACAGGCTGACAGCCTCCTCTGGGTTGGGTTGCAGTCCAAGATGCGATCCCCTCTGACTCTAAATCACATCTAACAGAATTAAACAAAATAAATCAGGAGGGGAGGCGGGGGAACGGAGGGGGGGTTTCCTTTCACTGCCGTCCTACCTGCCTCTTGCTGGGGCTCCCGGTCGGGCAACTGGAGTCTGGTGGGGGCCTCCTGCTCGCCTCCCTGACGCCCCGGTCTGACCTCATCCCTCATTGCAATACATAAATTACCAACTCTAACTCTAATAATTATTCCTGGCATTATCATGATATATTGTTTCATAGTGTATTATTATACTAGGGGCACGGTGGCGCAGCAGGTAGTGCAGCCGTCTCACGGCAAGAAGGTCCTCGGTTCGATTCCCGCCGGGGACGCTGTGGGCGCTGAGGTGCGTGTTAGTTCCCTCATGACTTCAGTGCCCACACCCTGGGTGGGGTTGGTGAAAGGGCCTTTCTGTGTGGAGTTTGCATGTTCCCTTGGGTAGCTAATAGGAGCTACCCTCACAAAAACATGCAACAGTCCTGGGTGGGGAGGATCTGGCCGGAATAACGTGATCCTTCCACGTGCTACGTCCGGCTGGAGAAGCCCACCCTGTCTGGTGAAAAGATGCGGCCTGCTCACTCCTCAGGTTATGGAGGAGACCTGAGCTCAGGGCCCTCTCGGGGTTGGTGGAGGATGGCAATGAGGATGGTAGGAGCACTGGGTGATAAAATGGGGGAAAAAACCGGGATAAAAAAAATCAAAAAAAAAAATAATAGTGTATTATTATACTAAGTTATGAAATATCATGGGGTTATATATATATATATATATAGTGTATGGTGATATAATTTGGATATAATTTGGTAATCTGGTTATGTTATAATATTTTATAAAAATTATATTATATATATTATATTATGTTACATTTCAGGCAAGATAGCGACAATTAATGCAAGCGGGATGTCAGCAGTGCGGACATATTTCAAAATAAGGGACGACAACAGAAGCAAGGCAGACTATGTGCTGCTAAGGTGTCAAAAGGAGGAAAGGAGAATACGTCGTTTAATACCAGCAACTTGATAAAACATCCCAAGACGCATCATAAAGCTGAGTATATGGAGTTTGCTAATGCTACTGCAAGACACAACAGCCAACATTAGCTCAGGTTCTGCAAAAGCAACAGACAATGGCAAGAGACAACCCCACGGGTCGTTAAAATAACGGAGGCTCTAACCCATTATATATCGCTGGATGACCAGCCACTGTCAGTTGTAGAAGATGAAGGATTTCGCAGTCTTCCTCGACGCACTCGAGCCGCGATATGATGTTTCGTTGATGTGTTGTTGGTGCTGATTTAATAAATTAATAATCACCAGCCCTCCTGTACAGTGGCTACAAACGTACATGTTTTGCAGCTGCAGGCTCTTTACCATTACTGTTCAATATCTGTATACTGCTGCCATTTAACACACAGTACAGCCAGTCAGTACAGATGATGTGATCCACAATCATTGGGATGATGTCGGGTAGCTTTTCTGATTGAATGTCAGCAAGCTCTGCTGATATAGGTTTTATATATTAAAGCATACAGTAAATTACAGTAGAAGACAATAATTTGACATTGGACAAAGAAATTCACCCTAAAGTTTTGTTCTCTTCTTTTGTTTATGTTGAGGTGTCTCTCCTGAATACTGCCAGTGGAATAGTTACACAAGTGGCAGAAAAATGCTCTTTACTTTCTTTTTTCAGTTATATTCTTATTTTTCTGTCCTCGTATCCAATGATGATAACTGATTTATCAGTGTAGGGCTGTTGCTTAGATACTGAAGACTAGTACGTTATTTAACTGACCTTCAAGATAGAAAAGAAAGTTGATGACAATGTTCCGGGGCCATAATCATTGGATATTGACAGTTTATTCTAAACAACTTAAAGTTTAAAGCAATTAAACAAGTCGATCCTTTCTACAGTTTAAAGAAAAAACGTGTCTGAAACCAAAAGTGGATACTGTGTTGTGTTCGGGTATGTGTTGGGTCTGAGAGTAAGAGAAATGAAACTGTTTCTCCCCTGAATCTGCTGTGCCCATCACTCCCCGACCTGATGCTGGCTGATACAACCGTCACCCTTCACTGACCCTGTCGGCCAAGGCCATTTGTTTGCATAAGAGACCTGCCAGTAAAATCATGTTACTGTGGCCACTGATTTACTGAAATTGAAATGGTATAATAAATTCAGTGTCATGTGCACATATAGATACATAGATATTCCCACAGACACACACACCAACAAAATGTGACACCTCTCAGTGTCTGTTGATGGGGTCGAGCCAAAGAGCCACTTTGCCATCAGCCCAGGTGATAATGATGATGCTCCATCAACGGCAGAGGGCTGAAGCTGAGGCAGTATAAAGGACACACACACACACACACACACACACACACACACACACACACACACACACACACACACACACACACACACACACACACACACACACACACACACACACACACACACACACACACACACACACACACACACACACACACACACACACACACAATAAAAATGATCACTTGTCTGTTGGAATATATGGTTTTTTAATGAGGGTAATTAACCACAGTGTATTAGTCTCTATTTCTCCCCTATTGGTTCTTTCTTCCCTTGTCATCTGTCTGCTCCTATTGCCTTTGCACATTCAAAAACCTGGATGGAAAATAATAATAATGATAACGTTGCCATTGAAATCATGCGGGCCTAGAAATATTTAATGCTGGGTGGAAGATGCAGCAAATGAGAGGAAAACAACAAAGTACTTCAAAGCTGAAGAGGTGAAGTAGTCTGAAAGGCATCAGAAGAATGTGTGATCACCTCTTCAGTTTATATCACAGGTGAACAGATGTTTATGCATAGAGCACTGTAAATGTCAGAGATAAATAAAAAGCACGAATGAATTTTTTATAGTATTTAGCACAGACACAAGATAGTTGACAAAAAGATTAGTAACTACCACAATACTGTTTTTCTAAAATATTTTCCTTTTGCAATACTCTTCGGATTCTTTTGAAAGAATGATAACAGGGGATATTGCAATATATTTCAATGTTAATGTATTTATGTTTATTTATGTCACTGTTTTTAAAAGCAAAAGCATTTAGTCATTTAGACATGGATGTTAATGTTCATCACAGCTTTATGCACGCATGGCTTTGAAAGTGATGGAGAAAGCGATAGTGTGCATGTGATTACCCCATTCTCTTTCATGTACGATAAAGCACAGAAATAAACTGTGTAACACTTAAATCATCAAACAGTCAGGTTTCTCGCAACAATATTAAAGGAGGTGCCAAAGCAATTAACATCAGCATGTCAATCGTGATTTATAAAAGCAATTAATCCCAGTGGATGGAAGCAAATAGATATATCGCTCCTAAGACCTGGTGTACACATATGTGGACATCACACGTTTTATTGTCTGTCATAATATTCAATTTCTTAATAAGGGGCCTAAAGCAACCCGAAAAAATTGCACCATTCCAATTCACCTAAATTCAGCTCTGGAATCATCCAGTTCACTCCTAATGAGTGCAAAATTAAAATTTGATGAAATTAAAAAACAACTGCCAGGTTAAGGAGACTGTATTGAATCTTCACTTTGGTGAAATACCAAATGTGACGTATGTGGTTTGATTGAGTCAGAATTATGTTCGTAATATAAAACCATGTGTGCACATCCAGACATGAAGCTAACATGTTCATTTGCAACCATATTATTGGAAAGCTGTGCACATTTTCCACTGGAGAGAAAAGCAAGAACAAGGAAATGTAATTTTCTTGAAATGTCTCATTCATTAAATGGTCTGAATTATAGCTGTCAACGCATGCATTAACGCCCACCCCACATCCCATCAGATGCACACAAAGATCAGCATATACCCATGGTGGCTTGTGCTGTTTGGTTGGGAAATAAATCAATATGTCTTTCAAGACAATACAGCGCTAGGTTAAGAGTTACGCTCAAACTTTACATTATATGTAATTTAAGACCCAAATAATGAGAAATCATGAAAGAATTTGCACACTCATGTTCATGCTCATGACACACACAGTCATTCATCGTCCCTTATGGCTCCCCACAGCCTTTCTGGGCTTGTCTCCATGGTAACAGCCGGCATGGTGTCCTTGGCAGAGATCGAGAGAGAGAGATGAAGAGAGAGAGGGTGAGGGAGGGAGAGAGAGAAAGAGAGAGAGAGAGAGAGAGAGAGAGACTACAGGCACTTGTTGAATGGTTGAATTGATGTCATTACAAGTTGGATTTTAGTGTTTTAAGTTCCCCACTCCCTGTGGTAATTTCCGTTTTCTTATTACTCATTTCTTGTTGCATTTTTATCAGTATTGTAGCAATTTGTTTTTCTTTCTTAAGCAATACTTTGACTTTTTCACTTCAATTTATTCTTTTTCTTCAAAAGGTAGTTTTAATGACAAAGACAGTCTTCACATTTGTGAAATATGCATAACATAAATATATTGATACATGACTCTCCTTTCACTTTGCTTTTTTTTCATTTCCCCAATCCCCTTTTTTTTCTCCGTCCAGTTGCGCTTGAGCTTCTCTTTGACCTGTATTCTTGTAGTAAGTCTAACCATTCAGTCCTCCTGTCTTCACCAATCAGCATGCATAGGTAGGAGGATATGGCATGTACTCTGAAATTAATGACGTGTGACAATGATTACAATAACCACTACCTCATTCTGACAAATAGTTTCCTAATAACATTTATATTCATTTGTATAAATTTCCCATGACAAGACCGATTTTTCTTTTGCAAATTACACTGAACAGGTTACAGAACAATCCCTTCCAACATAGAGGCACTTTTATAATTGCTCTTTAACCCCATGCTCATTTATTAATGTTTGCCACATATGACTCAAAAAGTGGATCAAGTGGAGTAGAGTCTACGATAAATTAAGTCAGCTTTATTGTTATTGCTTACCATGAATGATTTAGGCATAATCTATTTTTCTCCATTTTAAACTAAATTGTAAAGTTGGTAACATACATCTTTCTTTTCACTCACAGTGAAGTGATGGTGAAACAATTAATCTATTGTTGAAATGCACCAATGCAATCCAAAAGTTTGGTCTATACATAGTTACCCAATCAATAGCTCACATCAATCTCCTTTAGAGTAATTATGAATTGATATATTATGATACATGCAAACATGGATGCACAGTTCAGGATATTCAAAGAAACTGGAATTCACTTTGAATTATAGACTCTATAGGAGGTGGATGTATCTAATGTACTAATGTCACACTGGTTTGTGCATGACTGTTTTGAAGCACTAACATTTATTCATTTTGTCATCACCATTTTTCAGGGATTTTAAGTCAGAAGTGACGTGGAAAGGATGGATGTCTCTGAGAACTCAAGGATACTATCCACATCTTTAAAGCTGAGTCTGAGTGTTTATTTCTCCTTTCAGTCCCTGCGCAGCACTGCTCCCTGCTTTACCTCAGTGTCTGTGGGCCACGCAGAGTTCCAGATTTAGTCACAACCTCTCTTATTTATTGCAACTGTTTTGACATATTCTGGATTTGCTTTTGGTCTCAGGCTTCAAACTCCAAATCTCAGAACTGCAGTCTTGGCAGTTCTGAGTTGGTGTCATTTTCTCATCTACAGAGGTTGTTTGTTGTAGCATTGTAACATCTGTGCGTAATTCCTGAGCAAGCAATGGAACTCTCTGAGCAAAGAGAAATACATTCTGCAAGCACAGATTTTCTTTTCCAAGCAGATAATATCTCAGCCAGGGCAATCCAAAACCAAAAAAGAAAAACATATTTACACTCAACTCTGCCGTCATGGTTAGGGGTGGGCAAAAATATCGATATGGCAATATATCGCGATACTTTTCCAGCCGATTCAATATCGATATTCAAAATTTGAATATCGATTTTTTTTTTTTTTTATATTTTTTATCCCCGATTTTTTTCCCATTATATCACCCAGTGCTCCTACCTAAGTGACAGTCCTGGGCATTGCCACTCTCTACCAACCCTGGGAGGGCCCTGCACTGAGCTCCGGTTTTATTTCACGTTTTATTTCATTTTATAATTTATTTTTTATATAACACAATTGCCTGTCCTTAAAAAATGAAAAATAATGGACAGAGGTTTATTTATTTATGGATTTATATCTATACTGACTGATCACTGTGCCTGTCCTTGGTTTTAGTACCATCTTTCTTGTGTTTATTATCATTTGCCACATAATTAAAGCAACCTCATACTAAATTTAATGTTAATTTCATATGATGTAAATAATATGAAAAACATATACAAATATGTTGTAACTTTAGCTTGTATAGTTATAATAAAACGTTGTTTTGACTCAGTTTGTCCCATGAATTGTCACTATAATCTGATGAACGTGCAACTCGGATTTTAAGATCCATCACTATCATCTGATGTACATATATACAACTTGGATTTTAAGATGTGTAATGCATTTTTAAATTTTTCGGTGAACTACAGTATGTAGAATATAATAATCGGGATATCGCATAATCGGGATATTGCAATGTGTATCGTATCGTGGCTCAAGTATCGTGATGCGTATCGTATCGTGAGGTCCTTCCCAATACCCACCCCTAGTCATGGTTGATTTATAGTTCCACATAGAACAGAGGACGTATATACGCCATGGCCGACATGCAACTACATGTTGACATGGATAAAAACAAATGTGATTGGTCCTCTTGATAGCATGGTATTTCCTTCTACATTTATCTGTTCTGGCATTTACAAGTTTGATAAAGACAGTTGTATTGCCAGTGAAAGTTACTGTTGCTCAACATTTGTCAACTTCAACAAAAGTTATTTTCCATTGAAAGCCCAGAAGCTAAACCGCGGAAATAATCCTTCGTCACCTAGCGTTCGATGGTGTAACTACGGAGCGACCCAAAACCATGACAAGATGACTACCAGCGACTGGTGTTTTGGCACACTTGTAAGACTGTGCCATTTTGAGCGAGTTCAGCAAATTTGTGAGTCTTTTTTTTTTTTTTTTAAAGCAGTGAATATATTTGTTTGTTTTGCTCAGACTGAGAAATTCTTTCCTCGGAAAGGAAAATCTTTTAAAAATATTGTGTATGTGCTGGCAAAATACATTTTTCTTTGGTCAGAAAGATTTGCATCTGTGTTGTATCAAATGGCTCAAAAAAGTTAGAGTGACTAATTGTGGCTATATTGCTAAGAACAATTTAAAACGATTTGCATTGAACAAGCATCATTATCTTAAATCTTTAGATGATCTTAATTTCATGAAGTGTGAGAATGTCAACACATCTTTGACCATCTTGGAAGATCACCGAGAGAGTTTTGTGGCACTTTGGTCTTTGGGGTGAAAGCAAGGAGCAAGCAGACAAGCATTTAAAGATGGCGCCAGAGGCAAGTTCGCACATAAACAGTCAAAGCAATCTACTCTCTGAAATACAGGATTGCATGTAAAGTGTACAACATGGAAGTGACTGCAGTAATAAAGCTTCAAATGGCTAAACTTGATTACCCAAGACATACCAACCAAGTCTAGATCCCTATGGGATAGTTTAATAGACAAGAGTAAGAGAGGGATTTAAAAAAAAAAAAAGTTAATGGGGTTTAGAAAACTCTTGTCAGTTTACAGTCTTTTTTCTCTTTGAAGTAGATCCACATGAGTTGAGCTTGCTCAAATAGCTCACAAATATGAATCCCTTCAGTTCAAAGAGATGTCAACATAATACATGCACTTGAGTAAAAGACAAAGGAGGAGAGAGTGGACTTTATGACAATAAATTGATACATTTTGCAAGAGCTTTAAAATCTAAATGAGGAAAGGTTTTGGAAAGAGAGCTTCAAGAAGGAATTCATTAGCTTTGTTAGAAAAAAAGAGCTAGATTTGAATTATTTAAACTGAAATGGTATCTAGAACATACAGTTCCAGTCGTAATTATGATACAGTAGTCAGCCAATTAACGCGTACTGTATGCATTTACAGTATTTGTTTTTCAGTGTCTCTCATTCGCGTGGGTGAATCTGTTATTTTCTTTGAAGTCCCTCTTTTTCCTTAAGCGCAGATTTGGTAATGGTTTGAACTGACTGTAGTGGTAATTACTCGCATTGAAGAGTGTATGTGTCCTGGCGGCAAATCACTCCATCTGGGTATCCTGCTTAGTGCTTAGAAAAGAATAAAATAGCTGAAAGTTACAACATGCCTCAGCTTTAGAGGATAAAACCCCTATTTAGAAACAGATGCTTGAGGGAAAATGAAAAAGAAAAAAAAAACAGACGGAGAGTTCAGTAGTTGAGATTGCATCATCGGCAGCCCTACAGCACATCACACAATCAGCTTATCTCTTCACAGCTGGTCTCCTTGTCTTTAGGCACTTAATAAAAAACTTACCAAAAGTAGGTATATTTGCTTTCACCTTGCTGGATTGAAGCCATGGGTCAGTGCTTCTGGCAGATAATGGCCTGACTATGATCAAGATGTGCACCGCAGGTCAAACTTTTGATTTATAAATGCCAGTACCCTCATTGATTTAAAATGATTTAAACATTAGTAAGTAATCCAAGGTAATAGCAGGAACCAACTCTAATTTATCTCTGCTTAAAGACCTGACTGAGACTCTTTGCATGATTGCATGTGAGAGAAGGCATCTAGGATAGCTTTGCATGAAAGCTCTGAGGATTTCCTCTGCAACCCACGCCACACATCCCATCTCCTCAACCCAGAAATTACAGTCCCAGTAATTACAGAACTCTAATTAAGCCAGTGTTGGCAGAGAATGGGAGAGGCATGCTCCCATGACATTTCTTCAACAAGAAAAATGATATTCCATATTTAGCTGGGGTTTGGAGAAAATGTGGCAGAATAATGGATATGGTGGTTTGAAAAGGGTGCAGCCCTTGTGCTACCATCGTCTAATGAGTACCACATTTTATTTTGTGTGACCACTACAATACATTAAGACAAATCATCTGTCAGATCAAAGGGCAAAGCAACAATATTAATCTAACTTAATACAGAAAAATGATATTGCTTAATCAAAATGAAAGTGACATTTCATTAATGGTTCGTCAGAGATGTCCATCAATACCCTCAGAAAACAGCTAAATATATTCAGTTGAGAGCCAGAACCAGTCAACTGCACATGTAAGTGTTTTAGTTACGAATAAATAAACATATATAATAAACATAGAATTACAAATATGGAGGATTTTTTGTGCCAAAATTAAATAAATAAATACATCATTAATTAATTAAAATGGGAATGAAATATATCATTAATTAATTAAATGTGTCATTAATTAATTAAAATTAGAATGAAATATGTCAATTAATTAAAATACAATTCATTTTAAGTAAAAATATATATTTATTATCTCAGCATTTAATTAATTAATGACATTTAATTAATGATTTTGTGTTGCTGAATCATGAAATGTAAAACTGTCAGTTTCACTCGTCAAACTCAGTGGGCGGAGCTAACGCGAATCCAGTGGAATCCACTGCTTTGGTCTGAAACTGGAGGTGGAAGAGGAAGCCTTTCTAAACATGGCAGCTGTGAGTTCGGAGGATTTTCGTGAACTTTGTAGAGAGTTGGTGAGCGATATCTTCGACCTTGCAGAGTATGTGGAAGCAGGACCTGCTGACCCCGAGCATGTAGCATGTAAAGTAGAGGAAGTTCCTCTGCTGGATTCGCGTTAGCTCCGCCCACTGAGTTTGACGAGTGAAACTGACAGTTTTACATTTACATTTCATGATTCAGCAACACGAAATCATTAATTAAATTTGTCATTAATTAATTCAATGCTGAAATAATAAATATATATTTTTACTTAAAATGAATAGTATTTTAATTAATTAATGACATATTTAATTCTAATTTTAATTAATTAATGACACATTTAATTAATTAATGATATATTTCATTCCCATTTTAATTAATTAATGATGTATTTATTTATTTAATTTTGGCACAAAGAATCCTCCATAAAGATCAAGGTGGTGCATGATGATCTGTTGCATCTGTGATGTAAGTATAACTAAAAACATGGCTGTCTCTTCTAATCCCTGAAACACTTAGACTTTTCATCATTCTTTTCATCATATCATTTTGGATCATACCTTTTGCTGCATGATATGGATACTCCTTCCTATATGTTGGAAAATGTTTTAATGATAAATTAAGTACTCTGTTTTTTTTTTTTTCTTGTTGTTGATCACACACGGCCACAGTCCCCCATGCATACATCTCTTGGTCCATAGAGATATATTCTACTCACTATTGTGGTGTTTTGTTCAATGATACACAAATGAATGCAACTGGAGGCAATGAGAGCTTCAGTGTTGTGCTAAAGAGTACTTCAAGATATGGACTACAAGGCCTGCAGTTAATCCATCAGGTTCCTTATTGGCAGATGAATGCTCGACCTACTGTTCCACAGCTACTTAATGGTTACATTTGGTGTGTGTATTACTATTTCCATAATCAATAATCATTTTGAATATAAGACTTTTTTATCTTCACTAGCTCTGTTTAATGTGTTTAGCATAACAGTGAGCTAACCCATGCTTTGAAGCCGTTACAGACTACAGAAATTTAGAATGATTACATTTAAAAATACCAATGCATCAAACTGCCAGTCAGGATCCTGATTATCAGTTTCTGCAAAAGTCCATGGGTATCAAAAACTACATATTGTACATCAACCAAACTTAGTGCACTGATGCAAATCTGTAGTAAGACCTCATACAACTAAAATGATCTTAATAGAACCTAAGAGATAAAGCCACAGCTGTAAAATATCAAATTTGTTAAAGATGACATACACAAAGTTGATTGGAAGCAGATTCAATTATGCACAAATTTAACTGTATGTAGCGAGCATTATAATATTCATTCATTTGGGTTCCCATGTTTGTCAGTTAGAGCACACCAATTTGTTAAATGTGTCAGTCAAATGTCATCTAGAGTTTCATTATGCTACCTATGCTATTTTTCGAGCATAAAGTATACGGGGAAATGGTTAGCTAAAGCCTTAACTGGTCATTGTATTGACCCTGTATCAGTAACAAAACACCTGTGACCATAGTTTTAGTATATGGGCAATATGATATGGAGATTACAAATATAGCTTTTTTATCATAAAGAGTATTTTAGCAATTGTATGTGACCTATCCCGAGTTCCAACTGGACAACTATACTGCCTTGATTTTCGAAGTAATTTCACCATATATTACACAAAACTGTTTATAGCGATGAACAAAGGCATTGCTGCGTATTGCGTAAGATTACACAGGCAGCAGCTGCATCAGAAAGGTTGTTGGTGTGGACACAAACACTCAGTTGAGGTAGCAAGATTTTAGTATATGTGCACATCACAAACAATGCAGTTGATGTGAATGGAAAACATCAAATTTTGTTACAGTACGTATAAGTAGCATTGATGGAGCTGTGTTTTGGACAAATACTCTCTCTTGACTGCAGTCTAGGCTCCAGTTTGCACATTTGGCAACAGAAGGCAGCTTTGTGAAGTTTAGCAACTTTCAGAATTCACATAGGGGTGTTATTAATTAATTAATTTTATTTATTGAGTAGTCTGCATATTTTTTGTCACTGAGCGTGTTACTGTGCTTGATCAGAGGATTTCCATAGCAATCTGACACCACTGATTAATTTTCCTCTTCTGGCAGCCAGCTGTAAACAACAGGAGCTGACTGGCAGATGAGAAAACACAGCAAGCGTCCTGCATAGTGACAATGTGGGTCCATCGGCCCACACAGCTTTCGTTCCAACCACACCAGCCTGAAAACTTAAGCTGTACTGTATATAATCACTACTGTTAATGCATAGTTAATTTTCACTTGTGTTTTAGAAGTTGTAATTGGACATACAATTGTTATTAGGAAGCTTTTTTAAGGTTGCTTTTTATTTAGTAATCAGTGTTAACTATAATTTCACTTTCAACTTAATGAAACATCTTTGGGTAATGTACGCACTTGAACAACACTTTTGTCTAATAACGTGTAACTTTGCTGTTTTGTTTTTCTATTATCAAGACTTTCAAGTGTTTTACATCAGCTCATATTATAAATTACTGACTAATTATGACTTATAGTCCTTTCTGATTAAAAAAATAAGCTCAACAAAGTGAAGCTTGGATTCATTCCCTGCTGACTTTAATAAAGATAATAATATAATATTATATTTTATAATATAATATAATAATAATAAAGATGAAGGAAGCAACTCTCAATGGTGTTAAAGAACTGATGGAAGCATTCAGGATGGAAGGTGAAAACGTCTTCAAGAACAAAAAAGGATGTCCAGTTGCCTAGTTTGATGTCTTTGAAAGTTATGATGACCTGGATGATGCAGAATCTACATAAAGAAAGTGTTGATGGAAAGTTCAAGCCCTGACATTTACTGTATATATTTGTGTGTGTGTGTGTGTGTGTGTGTGTGTGTGTGTGTGTGTGTGTGTGTGTTTGGTGGGGAACAAGCAAGAAGAGGGGAAAGAGAAATGTATGATTGAAAGCAATACCATCTATCAGGCTAAGTGTATATGCCCTGGTGAGAATAGAGGAGAGGAAGAGGAGAAATAGCACTGCCTTGTCAGGGAAGATGTGCTTTTCAGTTACAATGGCATTCTTGATACTCGATCTATCTCACCAGACGCTGTGGGGAATTTGTCCGTCTCTTCCTCCAACTGGCAGGGGACAAAATCAATCATGACTTATTGTTGGACTTGCCTTTATTATGTCCCTAACGTTCATGTCCTCAGTTTACCTTGGCCACCAAGAGGGACAAACACACAGTATTACAGCGCCAAAAAGTAGCAATGACTGATGATTAGCAAACCATCGATCAGCCTACTAGAACACTTTGAAAGCCGTTGTTTGTCTTTTTAACTCATTTGATGAACACACTTGAACACTCATTTGAATCATTTGCTTTTTTCTTTGTTCTGAAAACTTATAAGACATTGATAAGAAAAAAAGGCAGCATGTCAGTCAATTTTTTCCATCCTCTGCATCTCATTTACTAATCTTCTAAATGATCGTTGTTCCCTCTGTTTTCTCTGTTCAGCCAAATACCACTCTCTACTTAACATCCTAATGAAGGCGAAATAATGCATGAGACTGCAAGGGGGGGGGGGGGGGTCCTCTCCATGTCACATTATACAATATTAGGAGAGAAGGGACAAAAACGGGGACATTTTTCTTGATATCACTCCCGTTTTGCTGATGTCCTTGTACCTGACAGGAGTTATTCACATAGGCCAATTACTATTCCCTTGAATAATACACAAGACTGGGTGGGATCAGATTAGACAACAGGCAGAGATGCCAAGGTCCAGGACAAAGTCTGGATAACTTAATTTATGCAATTTCAAAGTAAAAATGCACCTCACTTTCAGGTATTTGCCATTTGTAGTCTTCATATGATGTATGAATTCATTTTCTAATATCACATTATCTATGTATTACGCAACTGTTATGAGCCAATAGTTTCTTTTCAACAAATGCCAGCTAATAAAAACATATTGTCATCACTCAACCTTGACATGCCTTCCACCTTCTTTCTCTCCCCCTCTCAGTCTCCCTTTTGCTCAACCTCTCACACATACACAGTATGATAATCTGCAGTATAGTAGATGAGTGCTGTGCTCCTACTGAAATTAAATAAAATGTTGCTGCTATAAAGTTTTCATTGTGTTCACTTATGTGAATGGGTCCACAGGGTAAAAAAAAGAGAGGTTGAAGAAAAGAAAAACTTGCACAACAGTGGGAAGATAATGCTGAGAAATAAAAAAGCTGATATGATGAGGGGTGATATGAGGCTGAGTGGTTAATAATGTAAAATAAAATAAAGATGAGAAGAAAGGAAGGAAGAGGGGAAGTGAGGGGCGGGTGCAGAGGGTGTGTGAAGATAGATGGGGTAACATAAGAGGGGAAAAATTAAAGAAAGTAGGGTGGAGATTGCCCACTTTGAAAGTAATGAGAGGTGACACTGTGAATAACATCACTGCTAATTAATTCACAGTTTACCACGTACGCTAATGAGAATACAGATACACACTCTTGAGCACACTTTATGAACCATAGGTAGTCACAAACAAGCATGCGTACAACAGAGAAACGTACACATGCGGTAGACAAAAAGTACTTATTTACACAACTATACATGCTGGACATGGACAGTCACTTGTCTTTGATTCCAGTTCTGCGTTCTTAAAAAAATGTGATGTTCAACCACTGGGTGTCACACTAGAGCAGCTAAATCTTCTTTCCAAACAAACGGATCCGAAACATAACTAGCAGCTCATGGATCTCCATCCAAGCAAGCCAGAGCAATGTGGAATCCAGTCATTTCTGTCACTTTTTAGGAGGTATCGGTTAACTCAGTAGAGGAATAGTTGGCACTAGGGGTGCAATGGTTCAGGTAGCCCACGGTTCGGTTCGGTTTCGGTTTTTAGGCCACGGTTTCGGTTTGGTTTCGGTTTGTGTTATGTGCATAAAGAGCTTTTTTTCCAAAATTAGCTGTTAATTTTGCTTGTCACTTTTCAAAATGTAAATTACTATAATTATTTTAAGTCAACAGCCTTCCTTGACTACCTGTATACACTATACAGTAGTATAAAATATGTATAAATATGATAACATTGTTGAAATGTGTGCGGGAGGCACAACATAACGTGGGTCGAGTGTTTTCATTAGGTGACGAAAGCCCACATCTCTGACCACCGAAAAGGGCTGCAAATCTTTAGCAATGAACGCTCACACTGCACGGGTTATTTTCTAGTGTTTATCTGAAGTGGCACTATAGGTCTGTTGGAAAGCATTCTCGATAGACAGTTGTTTTTTCGCTTGTGTTACCTTATCGAGTCGCTCGACTGCAGAAAGCGTTACATCAGGGTGTTGACGGTGGAGATGAGCGCTCATATTGCTCATGTTTCCTTTTGCGTATGGGACATGTTTCAAGCAATGTTTGCAGACAGTACAAGTTCTGTTAACTGTTTTCACTCCATCATCGTTGCATTCAACAGCGAAACCGGTGCTTCTTCAAACCTTTGTCTCTCAACCCCCCCGCTTGTGCTCGCCATCTGTTTTCCGTGTCTATTCTGTGTGAGGGGGGGAGTGGGCGGAGCTACAACAGTGACTACGACTCGCGAGGAGCGCTTTTCTGCAACAGGCTGACAGGCACACGCGGATTGTAAACTTTAATGCAAAATTAATGGCAAAACTGAAAATCTGCGGCACACAAGGGCATATTGAACCGTGGAGGGCGAACCGAAAGGTTCGGTTTTATACCGAGAACCGTTGCATCCCTAGTTGGCACAGAACAGCAAAAAGTCAAAGTAAAGTTGGATTGTAGAAAAATAGGAGTCAAAGGTTGTTTGTTTTTTTTTTATGCCATTTCTACTCTTAACCAAGACATAGTGTTTATGCGATACTGGATGAATTTTGATCCACCATGTCTCTGCTCTCAAGTCAGTTTTCATCCATACCTGCTTCTGGGTCACAGGCGATGCGGGGAAGTTACTGGTAAAAGGAAGAAGAACTTATCCTTGAAGTAGTGCTTTGTGTTTTGAAGGATATGGACGTAATAAAGTTTCTGGATCAGTGCAAACATCACAGCAGCATTGAGGGATGTAATGTGAAAGTGAGTCCATCTATCTTGTACACCAGCTTCAGCTTTTGCATGGTTTCAGGGAGGCTGGATCCCAATTCCACATATCAACAGTTGAGATGGTGATGGTGATTTTAATTTGATTTTGATTAGATTTTTTTTATTTCGGTCCATTTGGATACAACATAATACAACATAAAAAAAGGTCCAATATATTAAATGTCACCGAAAATGTATAGGTTGAAGCCAAGGCTTATTATGCCTACCCTTTTATGAACATCGACTCAGGAGGTTTTATACAAAACAAAACTAATAATTTGGGTTCAAACCTTGAAAAAGAATGGATATATTGGACAAGTAACAGAGGTATCTAGACAAGAAGCAAAGACAAAACAACAAAGATGAAAACAAAACAAAAAACATACTATAAATTGCAAGGAGTGATAAATTAAGTGGTTCTTGGCAAGAGACTGTACAGCGCGGAAAGCAGAGGTTAAGAGTTAAGAGTTAAAATGTTAACATACCAAGTGGCTTACAGGGCACCTGGTATGCATGTGGTGCTGCTTCACCACACTCCTCGGCTAAACGGTCGCAGAGAGCGGTCATGCAAACACTTGCTTCAATTTGCTACTATCATGGTATTTATTATAATATTATCATATCAATGTTTTATATTTATTAAATATTTTATTTTTGAACTTATTTTTGAATTTGGTTACAGTAGTGCATAGTTTTAGTTCATTTTCTAAATTATTCCATAGCTGGACCCCGTTTATTGATACACAGTTGCTCTTCGTATTGGTCCGTATACCCATTTTCTTAAAAATACATGACCCCCTAAGTGGATATTTGGACTCCCTAACTTCAAACAGTTACTGCATGCAGGGTGGGAGTATATTATTGTGTGCCTTGTACATGATTAAAACTGTATTTATGTCCAGTAGGTCCTCCAATTTTAGGGTGTTTGTTTTAATAAAGAGTAGGTTGGTTGGAGCAAGGTAGTCTGCATGGTTTATAATTAGGGCCCGAGCACCTTCAGTGCGAAGGCCCTATTGTATCTGTAGGAATTTTTTTTTTCTTTCTTTCTTCTGACAAAACGAGGGCCTTTTTGCCCCCCTAAACGTGCCCAAAAAGTAGGAAGACCGGCCTGGCGAAAAATTTGATATTTAATGGTTTGCATTAATGGGCGTGGCAAAATGGCTCAACAGCGCCCCCCGGAAAACTTTGTGCCTCAAGCCCCACAATACGGTTTGGCGTACATGCACGAAAATCGGTACACACCTGTATCCTGTCGCAACTTAAAGCAGCACAACGTAGTTTTCAGCTTTTCTGAGTTTGGCAGCATCTTTTGGACAAAAGCGGTAGTGTTTTACCAGAAAGAACACTACGTTTCCCATGAGCACCAGCGCGTACTGCCGAAAAACTCCTGTCCCGTCGCGTGCATTTGTTTTGAGAGAAGACGGGACGCTTTTCTGTTTCACCAAGTAAACAGACGGAACGCAAAAAAAAGATGTTAAACTGCTGGAAAGGAACTGGAATTTACCGGGATACCTTAAACAAGGAAGCCAGGGAGCGGTATATGGAGAAAATAATGATTATTAACGGTCGGGATCCATATGAAATCCCTACTGAAGAATGGAACTCCTCGTTGGAGCTGCACTCTTTAGAAAGGATTTACTGCCGCAGTTCTGCAGAACCACCGTCTCCGGCTACCTTGTTTAGGAGTGTTTGGCAGCTGCTTTGGTAAATGTTTGACTCGCCATGTGTTTCAGTAAATTAGTATAATAGTACAACATACAGTACATGTTTTGTATCCCTCTTACTTCTCTTTTCTTTTTTTTTGACTGCTATATTATGTTGAAGAGCCTCCGAGTCGTGAGGAATATTTTTGTATTCCTCGTGAGATTATTTTTTTCCTCTGCAGCTACAAATAAGAGTTAATATTTTTTCGTCAACAAACTAGTTTTATCTGAAGATTGGGGTTAATTGCACCGCAGAGAGCTGGCCAGCAACTGCTGGCCAGCGTACGTAGGGCAGCGTAGGGTATGCGGCGACACGCACCGTACGTTGCGCGTCGCCACGTACCCTACGCCGTAGGTCTGCATCGATTTAACGCAGAACCATAATTCAGGCTTTACTGTGTGGAAGGTTTGGTCGTTACAGCCGCGATCCAAGCGAGCCGACTCTTTCACTCTTTTACTCTGTTATATCAGATACTTGGCCTGCGTGGTTCTGCCTCCGAGCAGGAAACCGGTGAAAAGTTAAACCATTAGCGATCTTTTTCCCACGTCTGTTGTGTGGAGCTGCTGCAGCCACAACGCAGTAACAGGTTACCAGCTTCTGCGGAGCTGCGCTCCATGCCCCGCCCATTTTCGTCTCGACTGCGAATCGGGAAGGAGGGGGAAGTGACGTATGCCGTAAAGCAGTCAAACCCGTAAAGATTTGTAGTTTTTTAGTGTGGCAGGGTTCCTACCATGCTCCTCAAAGTTACATAGTGCCAGTGAAGGCGATACAGACCCCCTCAGACCATGACAGAGGTGTCATTAAACCTGTTGGAAGTTGATGTACCATCACAATGACTCTGGAAATATGATATTAAGGTGGAAAAGTTACGTAGTGTCGCTTTAAAGAAAAGTCTCTTGGCGCCATGGCCGAAACCGAACAGGAAGTCGGCCATTTTGAATTAATCGTGTAATTTTGGCGCAATTTATGCCATTTCTTCGGCCGCTTCTTTGCCCGAACCCTGATGTGCACCCAGGTGTGTTATACATCAAAATGTGCGTCTCGATCCTGCGATGATGGGCATTACTTTTCTCAGTCAAAAGCGTTACCGTGGCGACGATAGACGCAAAAAGCGGTGCAAAAAACAAATTGGTGCAAATTAGCCCCGCCTCTTCTTCTGGTTGGTCAATATTTGATAGTTCCTACTTTCTGCGATAACTTTCGAATGGTTTGACATAAAGACTCATGGGTGGTGTCATCTGACTCGGTATTGAGTACTTGACCTTAATTGGTGCAAATTATCCCCACCCCTTCTTCTGATTGGTCGTTATGTGATAGTTCCTATTTTCTGCAATAACTTTTGAATGGTTTGACATAAAGACTCGTGGGTGGTGTCATCGGACATGGTTTTGAGTCCTTGACCATAATTGGTGCAAATTAGCCCCGCACCTTCTTCTGATTGGTCGATATTTGATAGTTCCTATTTTCTGCCATAACTTTTGAATGGTTTGACTTAGAGAGTCGTGTATGGTGTCATTTCTGATATGCTTATGATGATAAGTTGAGTTTTATGTGAACAGCAAAGGCACTTTTTATAGTATTATTGACCTAGGAATGTGGGGGGAATCCGGGGGGTGGCCATGAGTGCGAGGGCCCGTTAATCGCTGCTTGCGGCTTTAATTCAATTTTATTATTATTCTATCTTGTTTTTTATTTTCATATTTAATTTTATTGTAATTGCAGCGTACTGGGATTGTTCCAATCGTTTCATTTCACTGTGGATGCACATCCAAGTGTGACAAAGAATTCTGATTTAAGCTATGGGAAATATAGCTGGGCTTACAAGTGTTTGTTGCTGTTTGGTTGTTTACACAACCAGCTAACAAATGTCAAGATGGGAGTTTTGTATTCCACAACCACATCATCTTAAGGTTTCACAATTTAAATGTCAATTCTTCTCATTGCACAATGCAATGCTTGCAAATCTGGATGAGTGGATTCCCCAGTTCTTAATTGAATAATAGACTCTGTCTAGCCTAAAAGGGCAAACGCAAGAAGAAAACACATGCCGTCTGTGGCATTTATCCTCGTATTTGGTCTGTACAGAATGTCCGCTAAGAACATGTCTCCAAACTCGGCTGCGAAATGTAAAAATGCTCTCTTTTTGTCTTTTCTTCCTCTCATTTTGTTCACACTCAGAAGACAAAGTAAACAGACTTTGGTTGCCTCTTATTCAAATGTCATCAGCTAACAGACGTGATGCCCACTGTACCTCCCACACACATCACCGCCTCCCAGCATAAACTGCATCTGACTGTGAGTGACATTCAAGCCCGCTGCTCCGGAGGGAAACTCATTACAGAATGCTAAACACTGCTGTCCAAAGGGCCACACAGTGTTAATGAGTGTTGGCGGACGGTAAGACACGTGTGCCTTGTCTGCTTACTATAGCACTGACTTACGACGCCGACCTCAGCTGCAGGCTGCATCCAAAATATAACACCAGTTTTTACTTATTTGCTAGGTTTTTGCTAGGTCAACAGTCATGACTTTTTAAAAAGATGCTCTCTGAGATACTTTCACTACAATTACCAATATGATGTTCTTGAACAGATCCATGTATGATGTCAATTGTTGTTTTAGTATAGCTCTTCTCCTTAACTCTGTTCTCTTTTTCTCTATACCTGCCTCCACAGATACATTTTTTTAACTCCTCTTTTTTGACATGTTTTAGCTTGTGATATGGTCCACTTATATTTAAGATGCCACCTGAGAAAGCCCTTATCATGTCACTCACGCACATGCCCTGTCAGCAAAGATAGCTGCTCTGCATGTCACCGTGCTTGTTTATTCACTCCGCTGCAAACGTGACGTTGCACTGATAGGATAGGAAACACACGTGAAACAAGGAAGTATATGAATGAACGAATACAAATACATGAATGCAGACCTACTTAAAAATGAACAGGTTTTTTTTTGCGAATGGCTACAGAGATGCTGACTAATGTTAAAATAAACAGCCCTCTGCATCAGGTTTTAGAGTCGCTCTTTCATATCACTCATTCGGGCCTGGAGTCATTCATCTATGGGGCTTTGGATTCTGCACTTTTGTAAATAAAATGTAATAAATTTACTCTGTCTACTGCTGGCAAGAGTCACTCAATTTCCCTTTTGCTCACACATACACAAGGAGTCATTTGAATGCACTCAGACTTATACCATCTACGCCTATTTTTAGAATGACTGCTGGCTTACACTGACAATCCTTCCCGTCATCTCTCTCTAGTCTTATCCCACACACAGTGTCTTTGCTGCTTTTCAGCTTTCAACACCTTCATCTCTACCTCCATCTTATTGCTTCACCACTTTTATTTCTATACACCTCATTTGTCCCTTACCGTAAAGCCTTTTGCCCGTGACAAGTAATCAGCCTCTCACATTCACAGCACAGAAACATGTATGCTTCCCTCCTTGTTTTTTTTTGCCTCCATCCTTTTCTTAATGTCTCCTATGGGAAGGGAATGTTGAGTTAAATAGTTGCTACGTTGAAATGAGGCACAGTTGTAAAAAAAAAAAAAATCTCCTGTATGGCAATCACTTTGCACATCTATTCTATATCCTTAGTATCAGAGCTCCGTTTTCTCTACTACTTTGCTCTGTTCACCCTATTTAGACATTTTACACTGGTTTGGCATTTTGTCTCATTAGCTAAACAGACATGTGCACTTGTTGGTCTTTTTCAGCAACTAGAAATGGAAATAGAAAGGAAAGGAAACTGAAATGATGACAAAGTCAAGGAACTTTTAGTTGTTTTATATGGGGGAAAATGTATCTGCAGGTGACGCTGATGCAGTCATTGTCTACACAATTCTTGAATTGCTCCATGGAGGCATGTGCAGAAGCATTGCTGGTGATAAGTCATTTCAAGTCATTTCAGACAGACTGTGGGAGTTGTGCAGGTCCTGTGCAGGTCGTTCTGCTGGTTATTGTTGGAGGAAAAGGATTCTCTGGAGTTCCATTTCACTCAATAGCCTGCTGACTGGATTCTGATCAAATCTGCTCACACTCCTGTAGCTGTGAGCAGTTTGGACATGGAAGAAACGGGTGACAGCAGCAGCCAATCAGCTTCAAAATGAAGAAAAACATTGTTTGGCACAAATGAGTCTGAATGTTTGCATTAATTAAGAGGTAGGCTATTTAATGACCTGTCTGAATTGTCACATTTTCTCCCTCCTGCCGTGTGAAGTTAACAAGTAAAATACATTTGAGGTGAGAGAAATTACTGTAAAAACCATGTGTTGCCTGTGAAGAAAAACTTCTAAGCTTCCAGAAAGCATTGGATTTTTATGATAGCACAAACTGGCATGTAATTATGGTAATGCAATTGTGTTGGTGCAAATGTGTCACTGGCAACACACACTGATTACCAAGTGTGAGAAAATGCTGAATTAGTTCAAACAAATGTTCAACTACTGTGAATAGACCAAACTAGTAGAGAAAACTGAATTCCAATATTGAGGTTCTGAAATAAGTGCTCAAATAGCTTCCCATACATATATGCTGCAGGTTCATAAAGAAAATGGTAAAATTCAGGATCCCCCCCAAGATGTGCAAAAACATATACTACGGGTCATATACTGTACGCAACCTCAAACACCTTTACTTACTGTATACAAGCACTGGCGTGCCACAGTCTTTCTATCAGTAGTGGCTGGTAGATGAAGTGTAAAACCCGTAGAGGTTAGCAGGGTCAAACCTGTCTAGAATAGAAACTTTTTTTCATACTCAGATTTTTTTGTTGTCAACTCCTGTAGAGGCCATGCAATTTGCTCACAAATTAATGAAAATCTTCAACTATACAAATGTATAGTGTTTTCTTGACATACAAGTAAATCAGAAGCGCTACTATGTACTTTGATGTAAAGTACAGACCAAAGGTTTGGACACAGTTAAGATAAGATAAGATTATCCTTTATTTTTCCCTTAATGGGGAAATTCACCTCCCCATTTGTTTGAATGAGGTCTGTCCAAACTTTTGGTCTATACTGTACATTTTCAGATTTACACATGTCTACTTGGATGGATACCATAAATGTAAGCGTTCAACTGCCCCTCCCCCCCCAAAAAAAATAAATAAATAGATAAAATGAAAACCTTAAGTGGTCAATTGGACCAGTTCAATGCGCGGAATGGATGTGGGATGGCTCCCTGATGTTCACTGAAGTGGCAAATGTGCAACTAAACCACCCATACCAAGAAAACGGCTTTCCCCCGTTGTGTCCAATATGCATGAAAGGGTTATAAACTATCTTTGATAATCATGCAAGTCAGTTTATATGGAAATAACACCATCATTTCACAGTTCTGCTTTTGAAATGTGTGAATTTAATAAATCGAGACAATAATCAGAAAATTAATGATGATAATCAGAAGTTGCAGCCTGATATGTTGAGCTCCCCCTCCATCAGTTACATAAATTGCTACCTAGATAATTTGAAGATTTACATGTAGCCAGTAATTCAAAAGAAGAAGAAGAAGAAAAGAAATGGGCAGCCAGTCATCAGTCCAACCATTTTCTATACCTCTTTCCATCCTATTCAGGGTCACGGAGGTCTGCTATCACCTTTCCCAGCAGTCACTAGGTGAAAGTCAGCACACATCCTGGATCGATTGCCCAACCATTGTACGTTCACACAGAGACAACCACACACGCTCAGTTTAACATGCATGTTTATGGAAAATACCAAAGCCATGCATGTTGTGAAGAACATTCCAAGTCAGCCCCCCCGCCCCAAGTAATTGAGAATTTAAATAAAATTTCCCCTCAACCAAAGACACAAAAAGAGAGAGTATGAAAAAAACTGAACTTAGAGAAAGTGAGGATCAATAGATCCTGTTGTGTGTGTATTTAACATTTCTATTTAACATTACAGCCATTTCTTGTAGTCATCTCTCATTCCAAATAGCAGAATGAAAAAAGAAAAGTTTAAATATTAGGAAACCAGAGACATTTTGAGCAATGTGATTAGGCTAAAAGTGTCACTGGCCAGTGAATGTTATTTTTTTTTAAACATTTTATAGCAATTATATTGTCCAAATTAATTGCTGTTAATATGCATGTTTGTTGTTCTTCACTCAGGTTTTTTCTTATAAATCATATGGTTTTTCTTGTAAACCATACGGTTCAGCACTTAGAAGTACAGTTCTTCATGGATGGACTGGCTCAAAGCTGATGAACGCAAACATCGCTAATGTCAGCTTGTTGCTGCCATAGAAAAAAACTATTTCTTTAGTTCTAACAGACTTGTAGCCATCACTGTTACCACATAGTGAAACAAGTGAAATAAGTTTGGTTGCAAAAGGCTGCTTGTTATTCAGGATGCGCTAACTAGCATTGCATGGTAGCACACCACATACTGTATGAGGAAATGGAAATTGTCCTTAATATACCTGAGATAAATCATGCCCTGCATAACATCAATAATTATGCCTGTTGTGTGAAAGATCTTGTGGAGGTTTTTTATCCACTGTCAGAGATCACAGATGTTCTCAAATGAATGGATTAATGAATTATCACATAAGTTCACAAAAGCAAATGGAAACAAGTGATTTTACTGGAGGAAAAAATGTTGTATTGTTAAACTTCTCACATCTTTTGCATTTGCATTTCAAAACACAATATCCCACCACATTTAATTTCTTGAGGTGTTTTATATCATATTAACACTGGAAATTCTTTCATTATAGTATTCTTCAACCCTGAATGACTCTTACAAAAGAAAAAAGAGATATTGTATTTCAGTCAGAAAAACAAAGAATAAATAAATGACTGCTGGGAAAAAGTCCAATCCTCGAGCAGCTTTTTATGGCCATAAATCTGTTCGATGGGTGTGGATGATTTTAAGATGAATGTGTCCAGCTGACACATATACAAGGCAGTAACTTCAGTGTAATATGTTTAAAATTGCAACTGTACTTACTAAGCATGAAAGATCAAGTGTACACATACTGTACACTGTCTCTCAACCTGAGTAGACAAAGAACTGTACACTTTAGCTATCATTTATTCACACCCACTCACATGATATGGTGCACAGGCTCCACAGTTTGAAATACAACTGCTTCCAAAACCCACCCAATCAAAGATGAACTAATTCACCCATATCACATCTTTATTTGGGCAAGGCAAGTTTATTTGTATAGCACAATTCAACAAGGTGATTCAAAGTGCTTTACAGAGACATTATAATCTCCCATAGTAGAAATAAAAGGCATGATTTAAATGTTTTACAAAAAAGAAAGAAATAAGAATTAAATCAGATAAAATCAGTAGTTAAAATATGATTTAAGTTTTAAAACTCAAGCTCAGAAAGTACCAGTCCAGATTTGAAGCTTTATTGAAATGCAGCTGAAAGTAGGCATTTTCAATTTCGACTTAAATACACTGAGTGTTTCAGCTGATCTGAGGCTTCCTGGGAGTTTGTTCAAGACATGTGGAGCACAGAGGCTGAATGCAGCTTCTCCATATCTGGTTCTGACTCTGGGAACTGATTAAAAAGACCCTATCCAGATGACCTGAGAGGTCTGGAAGGTTCATAATGACTCAAGAGGTTACTGATGTATTTTGGTCTTAGACCATTCAGAGCCTTATAGACCAGTATCAGAACTTTAAAGTCCATCCTCTGACAGACAGCAGGCCAGTGTAAAGACCTCAGAGCTGGACTGATGTGGTTCACTTTTTTAGGTAGATCTATGATGATGCTTTTACAATAATCAAGCCTACTAATGCCTACTTAGCATGTACTAGTTTTTCCAGGTCCTACCTTGATATATTCTTAAGGTGATAGTAGGCTGACTCTGTTATTGCTATAATGTGTTGAGGGCATGTTCATTTCCCCATGCCATCAGCACCCAAACCCTGGATGGGGTTGGTGAAAGGGCCTTTCTGTGTGGAGTTGGCATGTTTTCCCCGTATTCCCTTGGGTAGCTAATGTGAAATACACTCGTAAAAACATGCAGCAGTCCTAGGCTGTAAGTTGCCTCCTCTGGCCAGCTGGGGTGCCCGATGGGGTGGGGAGGAAAATAAGGGAAAACCTGGATCTGTTTTTTTTGAATTTGTTCATTTTTTTAATGTGCAACAAAAGTATTGTATCGGGACTCGGTATCGGCAGATACTCAAAATCAATTGACTCGGAATCGGATTGGAGCCAAAAAAATCTTATCGGGACATCCCTAATTAAAACCTTCTAATAAACAGGATCTGAGCTTGTCCTGGGAAAAGAAGCAGCAGATTTTTGTCCGATTAAGCTATTGCTAAATTTAGGAAGGCCATCGCTCATCTTACCAAAGTGGAACATAGTGAAGCAGTTGAGGGCAGTGACCTAAGTTCTACCTATGCAGATGCTGATATCCTTGTTAGTAATACTGAAGATTGGCTGCACTCAGCTTTATGTACGTTGTTCCTCTGAGAAAGAGGGTCTCTCCCCATAGGAGCTTAACTGGTATAATTCAGATATCCGCATGTTGAAACAAAAAGTGCGTAAAATGTAAAGAAAGTGGTACTTTTGTAAGTCTGTAGACTCTTATCTTGAATGGAAGGATATTTATGAGTATATATGATATATTTATGAGTTTCTTTAACAGTAAAATCATCAGAATTAGAGAAGAAATCAACCAGGCCCATCCGGTAGCGGCTGTGGGCATTTCAGCTTTAGCGATTTCCTTACGCTCTGACTTTACTCTAGACTGTTTTGATCCTATAGACTTCCCTGAGCTGACCTCAGTCATCAATGGAGCTAAATCATCCACGTGTTTGTTAGACCCCATCCCGACTCGACTATTATTTTATCGTACCTATAAAATAATTCTTTTATTGGTACGACAATAGTGGACCAGATCAACTTATCCCTAAACAACTATTCCTAAACTTATTTAAAAAACCTTCTCTTGACCCCAGACATTTTAGCTAATTATAGACCAATTTCCAACCTTCCATTTCTATCTAAAATTCTGGAAAAAGTAGTTGCAAGCCAGTTATGTGACCATTTGTCTAGAAATGATCTATTTGAAGATTTCCAGTCAGGGTTTAGAATGCATCACAGCACTGGTTCAAGTCACCAATTACTTATGGCCTCAGATAAGGGATTAGTGTCCATACTGGTTCTACTGAACCTCAGTGCTGCTTTTGATACTGTAGTAGATCATAGTACACAGGTTAGAGCATGTTGTTGGGATTAAAGGGAAAGCTCTATGTTGGTTTAAATCATATCTATCTGACAGGTTCCAGTTTGTTCATGTACACAAGGTTTCTTCAGAACAGTCAAGGGTCTGTTCAGGTGTTCCGCAGGGTTCAGTGCTAGGGCCAATCTTGTTCAGTTTATATATGCAGCCCCCTGGAAGTATAATCCAGAATCATGGCATACACTTTCATTGTAATGCTGATGATACGCAGCTCTATTTATCTATGAAGCCAGATGAAACAGAACCTTTAGCTAAACTTCAGCTGCTTCAAACTGTCTTAGGGACATCAATGACTGGATGTCCACTGACTTTTTGCTTCTAAATTCCGGTTAAACAGAGGTAATTATTTTTGGTCCCGAGCATTTTAGGAAGTGATTAGATGGTGAAAGCCTCCAGTCCTTCTGTGCGAAACCTTGGTGTTATTTTCGATCAGGATTTGTCGTTTAAACCGTATATTAATCAGGTTTGTAAAAAAGAGTTATTCCATCTCCATAACAACGCAAAGATTAGGAACATCCTCTCCCAGAGTGATGCGGAAAAACTAATTCATGGGTTTAGTACGATGTCCAAGTAATTCACTGAATAGGCTCGAGCTGATCCAGAAGCGTGAGTGCTGACAGGAATCAACAAGAAAGGCCACGTGTCTCCAGTGTTAGCCTCCCTCCATTGGCTCCCCGTAAAAACTTAGAATCCTATTCAAAATGGTATTACTTGCATATAAAGCCCAAAACGGCCTGGGATATTTGTAAGACCTGATAGTACCTTATGTTCCTAACAGAGCTCTCCGTTCTCAGAGTGCAGGTTTACTCATAGTTCCTAGAGTATCCAAATGTTGATTTGGAGGCCTTCTGCTATCAGGCACCATTATCATGGAACCAACTTCCAATTTGGGTTAAGGAGGCTGACACCACCCCCACCTTTAAAGCAGCACTATGTAACTTTTCCACCTTAATATCATATTTCCAGAGTCATTGTGATGGTACATCAACTTCCAACAGGTTTAATGACACCTCTGTCATGGTCTGAGGGGTCTGTGTTGCCTTCACTGGCACTATGTAACTTGGAGGTGGATGGTAGGAACCCTGCCACACTACTGGTAAAGCACTACCGCTTTTGTCCAAAGGAGCCGCCAAACTCAACAAAAGCTGAAAGTTACATTGTGCTGCTTTAAAACCAAACTTACCAAACGGTTTAGAAAAGCCTATAGTTAGTGTAAACTTTAGTGCGTTAGGGCCAGTAGTCATAGCTGCAGCTACAGGACAAAACTAAAGCAACTTGTCTCGAACATAGCTTCATTTTAGATATGCTGCTATAGGCCTATGCTGTAGGGGGACTCCAACATGATCCACTAAGCGGTGCCCATCTTATGAGTCAGGTCCTGCTCAAGGTTTCTTTCCTCCTATGGAGAGTTTTTCCTTGCCGCTGTTTGCTTAAGCCTTTTCTCCCACTAGGGGAGTTTTTACCTGCCATGGTTTATGTTATGTTTATGTAATAATTGCTCAGGGATAATGTCCTGGGTCTCTGGAAAGCGCCTACAGACAACTTCTATTGTGATAGAACCCATATAAATAAAATTGAACTGAATTGAATAATTGAATTCACAGTTGTCCAGCCCTGTTTCCTCTCATGTGCAGGGGTAGAAGAGCTCCTCTGTCTTGCAGGAGTTTCATTTAGTGAAATTTTGCTTCTGTTCCGAATTACAAAATTTCTGCTTGTTATTTATGTTTCCCTACCTAAATATTTATACACCTGAAATGAGGGGCATGAGGACTGCATATGAAATGTTATGGATCCCAAATTTTGTCTAGCAATGTATTAGTGGTAATAACTCAAGGGTTAATGGATGACAAGGAACTAGGTATGCTTCACTAAACATTGGAATTCAATATATGCCACTGTTATTGTATAGAGACATAGTGGAAATGTTCCTACATGGCTGCAATTTTTCTTTTATGTGTCCCACATGTTTCACTAAACTGAAATTTCAGTTCATAATTGATTTTATGTTGAGCTGCAAACTAACAACCCTCAAAAATGCACTTTACATTGATAAAAAGGTAATACATCAAAATTACTACAGCACTCATTTCCTAATGGATCTTAAGAAGACACTAAGACAAGAGCAGCTTTGCCTGTGAAGGACAAACAACACAACATAAGACAAGTGAGCAGAGGAGCAGAAGGACAATGTTAACAGCTGTTTCTCTTCCTGCGGAGATGGACCATGAATTAATTATTTAGTTGGCAAACAGTGAAATGCCTCAGTAATACTGTTACATCTAAACCGGTACACAGGAGTTTCATCCATATCTATGAGCAACAAAGAAACACTTGGGATGCATTAAATGGTGTACAGTATGTAAATGTAATCAATCACAAAATTATTCCTCAGGATACTACTCTTGTTGTCTTGTCTTTGTGTCAGTTTACACTCAATGCAGCAGAAAACCTTTGGTTTGGTAGAAAGATACTGAATATGATCGCGAGAATGACACAATATTAGCAACCTTGCTTTCCTGTATAATTTGTTTTCCCTTGTAAGATTTAAAATTTCACAAACCTTCATTTGATAACAAAAAATACAGTGGTGTAAAACATAATGAAAAAATTAAGAACAATAAAGCAGGGGGGATTTTCACCAACAATTCGAATACTGCTTTCAGGCACCAAACCCATTTATTTAGCAATTTAACAACACAGCAGGAGAGAGAGAATATGACCATTCAGACTCATTTGTGCTAAATGAGGTATTCAAGAACATTAAGCCTCTTCTTCATTCTGAAGCTGACTTGGTGCTATAATCACCTGTCTTTTCATCCCTGATTCTAGGAATCAGGGGCTGGTCTGCAAGTCTTGACTGGTATGGAACTGCAGATATTAAAACATTGCACACTGAGATTAAGCCCCAGAAAGCGGCTGAGACAAAATCCCTTTCCTCTGATGAGGAATCCCCCCCAGTGACTGGTAGTGGCTCATGAACCTCTCCCGTGGTGAACATCTCATGGGTCGGCAGCTCTCCCGGTAACAGCTGTGAAACTTCCCGATTGCTGATCCATTTGAAAATTTCTTGCGGACTGCTACGTAGATGATCAATGATGTCATGCAACTTGCTAACGTAGAAGCCTCTTTTGTGGAGTATTTCAGTTTTATAGCAGATAACTTCAACTTTACAAATCTGCAGAGACATTTCTACCTCAGCACTAGCAGCTGACGTTTCCTTGACGTCATCAGTGAGTTACTGGTCATTCCAAGTTTCCTGTCATTGCTTTTTCCAAATGTATCACATTTCTGAACATGTGGGGGCAAGCAGGTTGTGAGCTGTGCCCTTTTTTCCATTTGGAAAAATTCTTGTAGACCACCTAAGTGCTTAATTAGTGGGTTCTGTCCCCCCTGGCTGAAAGGGGTATGAATAACTAGTAAGATACTCCTGGAGAATAAAAGATGTCTCGAATCAGCAGCAGAGGTGGTACCCAAGATGACTCCCTTTCTTTGAGACCCCTGCTGCTTTCCCACAATGGTTGGAAAAGCCTTCTACAGGGAAAGAAGAAAAGAAAGAACAAAAGAAAAAATATATATACATTAGAAATTACTTTTCACATTAAAAATGAAATAAAATACATGACAAAATTAAAAAACCTTAAACAAAAAGCAGGCAAAACATTCATCCATCCATCATCTATACCCGCTTTATCCTTTGCAGGGTCACGGGGGTCTGCTGGAGCCTATCCCAGCTCATTTCAGGTGAGAGGCAGGGGTTACACCCTGGACAGGTCACCAGTCCATCGCAGGGCCACATATATACACATAACCATGCACACTCGCACCTATGGGCAATTTAGAATCACCAATTAACCTAATACGCATGTTTTTGGACTGTGGGAGGAAGCCGGAGTACCCGGAGAGAACACACACAAGCACGGGGAGAACATGCAAACTTCACACAGAAAGATCCCTGCCGGGCCTGGGAGTCGAACCAGGGACCTTCTTGCTGTGAGTCAACAGTGCTAACCACTAATCCACCGTGCTGCTGCAGGCAAAACTAAATAAAATAAAATTCCTTAGCTAATTTCTATCTTAAGTTAGTTCAGTGACCTCCAAAACCATGGACTGTATGACGACTCATAGCTCACTGAGAGAAAGTTATCAACTGAGCTCTACTCTGTCAATGGGCAGCTGCACGTGGATGAGTTTTTTTTCCCACTTTAGCAGGATGACTGTTGTCCAGCTGCTTTACACTGTTTTGATACTGAGAGGTCACACCGGTCTCTGAAAATTGTTTGAATTTGCTTCACATGAAGACGGAGCAATCATCTGGCAGTGCACTCTTCCTTTTTCTATTGGGAACCACTGGAACACAATGGAAGCTGTTTGCCCTGGATTGACTTTTAGGTTCAGCTCAGTGGATGATGAAGGTACACAGTGAATGGCCCTCAATTGCTCTTTAGATTCTTCTGGGAAGGCTTTGTGCCTAACACAACAACATATTAGGCTTTTTTAAGGTATTGACTTGCAAACACAGTTTACTTTCACACCTACCTGAGCAAGATGAATACTCTCCACCTGAGTAATGGCACAAGAACAAAAGTATAGCCTAGATTGTTTTTATGAATGTATCAAATATAAATATATATGTCTGTGTGTGTGTGTGTGTGTGTGTGTGTGTGTGTGTGTGTGTGTGTGTGTGTGTGTATATATATATATACATATATATATATTAGGGCTTTCAAAGTTAACGCGTTAACTTAACTTCCTCTTAACGCCGACTATTTTTCTATTGCGCGATTAACCCGCAGGATAAAAAAAAAAAAAAAACGCATTATATAAGTTTTGGCCGTCGACGGCACCCGTAGCTTGAGGAAAAGTATGGTGAACTGAAAGATGGAGAATGAAAAGGGACTTTTGAAAAGCTAGTTCACTTTCAAAAAAATGCCCAGATGGTTTGCTGGACAAGTCTAAAGTTATTTGCATGTACTGTCGATTTGAAATGAATTACCATCAAAGTACGTCGAGTCTCACTTGCATCCAAACACGACCCATGCAGAGAGCACCTTTTGTTTTCTTTTATCTTTTTGACAAACAGTGCATTATGGGGAATGTCTTAAATTTTGGCGTAGTCTATCTCAAGAACAGGTGCCATATCTTTTGGTTTAATCAAATCCAACTTTTCAAACTTTTGGCGGCTCAGTTTGGCGCTTTTCCACTAGGGGGTCTAACCGTGCCGAGTAGATACTTTTCTGTTACTACTCTGCCGAGGTTCAGGCTGTATCTGATGTCATCACACTACATGCCACCAATTGGTCAGTGGGTTGGCCGGTCAGACGTCTGAGTCAAGATGTTGACAGTTGAAGAGCGACTGACGGCAGCCTCTTGTTCATTCTATCCAACCAGCAATGGCAGCGCAAAAGTCTGTTCCGTGATCCAACTCTGAGGTTGCAGATATTCTTATACCTGGTAGCTGAGGAGAGAATTCAGAGGGATCTAGATTGGGCAATAAGGAATTAAAAGATCTACCAGGACCTTTCTCAGTCCATAAGTGCTCGGGGCTACCAACAGACTTTTCAGTAGTGCCGAGACAAGCTAAAAAAAATGTAAAAGCTTTGCCACTTGAAGCCTCCTCTCACTCTCATTTTTTAAATTGATATTGAACACACGCCACAGACCAAGCAGCACATATACCATCTCCTCCAGGTTCTACATCTTTGGTGTTGTTTTTTTCTTCGTTTGTGTCACACAATCAAGTACGTCAGAGCATGTTCACTCCAACCCTGCCTACTCCTGTTCCTGGTACTGGATTGCAATGGAAAAGAAACTAGGTCAAGATGAGTCAAGCCGAGTTGATAAAAGTCAAGTAGGTGCTAGTGGAAAAGTGCCAATAGAGGGAAAGGGCTTTCCTCTGACAATCCCACAGAACATTATAACCGAGTCCCGTAGAGTCTGAGATCTTGGTGTGACCTTTATGGGATGTTTACTCCAGGGATGATTTCCAGCTGTCTTGAATATTTTCTTCTTGTGACTAATCTTTCTCGTTGTGGAATGACTGCCTCTGATGTCTTTGGAAATGCCCTTTCAACCCCTCCCAGATTGATGGGCAATAGCAATGGCTACTTCTTCTCTTCTCCTCCTTGGCATCATGTTAACACACATATAAATGCCAGATATGCTATGTATAAATGCTCCAGATGCTTTTGGTGAGGTGTTTAGACTTGCTGATGATTACTTAAGTACATTTGATTAGGAGCACCTGCCTGCTACTTGTTATCTTAATTCTTTTGGAAGCAATAAGTACTTAATTAGTAACAAAGTGCTTCAGCATTTTTGGCTTAGTTCTTGTTAAATAAATAATGGTGTTGTAATATGTCATCTAATGATGTTTGGTGTTAGCTTTTATTTCAATCTCTTTAAAAGGAACCCTGCATATTAAGACATGTAGGTCTTAAAAGATAAATGTTGGTATCAATTATAACAATGTGATATAAAAAACCTTTTTGATGTCTTCGTTTTTATAAAATTTGAAAATATAATTTAACATGTAGGTCGCCATTGTTGTAGTGATTCTGGGTAGTGACGTCAGACGGTGGCACCTGCTAGCCCCCGTCCACTGTTCTGACACCCAGAAACAGATGAAAACACAGCTAAACAGGTGACGGCGCACCAGAAACACAGATCAAAACACAGCCAAACATTAAGGTGACGGCGCACCTACAAAAAAGTTAAAAAAAAAAAAAAAAGTGCCGCACCATAAAGCATGAACTATAAAAACACCATAAAACTCAGATAGACTAACCGACCACACGTTTAAACTAGCAGATAGCCGATGCTACAATAAAAACCCCAGCCAGATCTGCCGTCATTAAATTAAATAAAGATGTTCTTGCCTATTTGAAGCGAAGTCTGCGCCTCCCGTTTCATCAAAGTCCCGGGCCAGTCCCCTTAGCCTCTGGTCTGTCATCACCCAGCACCGAGGCCAGTTTTAGGGGGGAGAGGGGTGGGCTATGCCCACTCAAACGTGCATATTGCCCACCGGCGTCTCCATCCCGGCGGCGGCAGCGAGAGCGGAGAGCGGAGAGCGGGTGGCGGAGCGCTGCGGGCTGTAGAGCCCCGGCTACGCCGTCTACGCCGTAGGCTACGCAGGCTACGGCGTAGGCTACGCAGGCTACGGCGTAGGCTACGCAGGCTACGGCGTAGCCTACGCCGTCTACGCCGTAGGCTACGCCGTCTACGCAGGAGCCTAATGCACTGGTAAGATGCGCACGACTTTGATCATTTTTGCAGATCTCCCGTGCATCACAGAACCTTTATCCAGTTTGCCTGAACCGAGGCGTCTTATGGGCTCCCTCGTCAGCCTCCACGGCCGGGAGATGCTGCTCATCTATGTTTTAGATACCTGTCCCAGTTAAACTAACGGGGCTCATCTTCCCAGAGCCACCGTTGTACGTCATCGCCCCCAGAATGCATTACGCAGGTAAAACATGGCGCCTCCCACAGGTCAAAATATGTGATAAACATTGTAGATTTTTAAAGCAATTAGATTATTTTATGTGTTTCTAACAACATATTTTAGTATAAGAGAACAATTGTGGCTAATTAGGGACTACATGTCTTAATATGCAGGGTTCCTTTTAAACCTGCATTGCATAGCTCACTAATAATAAATATATTTTGACTTTAAAGTCCAAATTTTTTTGGTTTGTCTCTTTCTATTTCCTCCATAATAACATAATTTGTACTCTCAATCAACTCAAAGACAACAACATAAATAGTCATGAAATGCAAAACTTTGTTTGCATTATAACCGCTCAAGGTTCAGCAGTGATCCCCCTCTAAGGTCATTAAAAATGAAAAGCTCTTCTGTTCCTGTGCTGTACAGTAAGAAATATTAAGATCAGCAGGATGTTTCAGTGGACTTCCTCAAGTCAGTGTTGTTATTTATTACAGCAGTGAATCTCTACTCAGACCGCTTTGACATAAATCACATAATGGAATCATAGATTCATCACATATAGGATATTGATTGTATTATTGATTAGCCGATATACAAGTATGCTGAAATAAGTCAACAATTCTACGTGTTTACCGTCTTCTTGCATTTCATTGAAGTGGCACTGGAATAAAACTGACATTTTTATTGTGATTGATTTATATTGCTTTCAGCTGTCAAGATTGGTTACATCCAGCGATCCATTTTCCATACCTTCTTTATCCTATTCAGGGTTGCTGGGGGCTTGAGTGTATCTTGGCTGAAACTGAGTTTGAGGTATGGTAAATCCTGAACAGGTTGGCAGTCCATCACAGAAATGGGGTACATATTAGGCCGAATGAAAAATTGTGATTATCGTAGCTAAATCATACATAGTGCACAGCTCATTACTTTCCTCAACACCACTTGTGATCAGACCCTAATTTCTTTGAGACTTGGAAGATAAATGCTTTGATGCTATGGTCTAAGTCGGGGAACAATATGACAGTTGTGCTGATTCAACTGATTAAACTTAACAGAGTAAAAGTACTGTAGTTTTATTTCGTTTGCTGTAAAATATGGGATCACTGTCTATATCTGCTTACACATATAATAATATGGGCATCAACATATCCTTAATTCAGGGTCATTTATCATTAAGGAAGAGGATATAATTACCTTTTAACGAGGGATGCCCCTATACCATTTTTTTCACACCGAGTACGAGTATTTAAATTTGTGTACTCGCCGATACCGAGTACCGATATGATACTCCTACCACAAAAATAACTAGGCTAAAAATGCAATGAAAAATGCAATGAATTGGAAGACAGCTTTTATTTGCAACAGAAATTCGCGCCGACAGCCCACACTGTCCACACTGCTGACGTCCCGCTTGCATTAATTGTCGCTATCTTGCCTGAAACGGTGCTGCCAGTCTCACTCATGGGTATCACTCTCTTCTCATCACCACGCTAAGCTTAGCCGACTAGCTGCTAACTGGAACAGCTTGCTGAGCAGCAGCGGCTCAGCTCCGCCGCCAGGCTGCCGATCACCCGGGGAACTGCGGGGCGGCTCAACATCTCCCCCTAGAGTCACTAACCAGTAACTACAACAACAATGAAGTGGTATCGGTGCGTGGTATCGGAGAACTTTTGCGAGTATATGAGAGCAGTATCGGCCCCGATACCAGTATCGGTATTGGGGCATCCCTACTTTTAACTGTTATAAACATAATTTAAGTCTAAGATAATCAGTTGAATGTTGTGTGTTGTGTTATTGGTTCAGAATATGGAAAAGGTGCTGGAGCTTCATCCCTCATGTATATGCTGGAAATGCTATCCTGTGTTTATCATGCATGATGTGATAACGTGATATAAAATTGTACAAATATATTGTCCAATGTGCTAAAATATGGCACTAAGTTTGAACACCGCAAACAATTGGCATTTGGAAAATGAGCACAAATATAAATAACATCTCTGCAACTGTTGAATTGAGTTACAGAGATTCGAAATCTGTGCTCTTTTAAAAAAAAAAAAAGGAACACAACAAGCTCATATCAGTGTTGGTTTTAACGGATGTCTGGAAGGGAAAGTTCGATCAAAACATATGCGATTGAACTACATGCAAAAGTCACTGTGTCCACACCTGTCAAGTGGAAGCAAAAGACTAAATTATCTTTCCTTTTCATTAGTAGATGTTGACTTTACTTTTTTTTCTGTTTATTGCCAAAACACAGTTTTACGACAGGTTCTGGAGCAAGTCTGGGTCCAAGTACAATTTGTGCAGTAACAATTACAGGAGGGTTAAACTGAACTGCCTTTTGAAAGTTATACTGAAAAGTGCAGAACAGATGTGTTATTTTGGGGAACAAAAGAGACGCTACAGCGGCGCACCGGTCCAACTGGAACTTTACTGGGTAATAGTCACAATAAAACACAGACCGCAGACATCCAGAAAAAAAGGCCCGGCTTCCCAAAAACCCATACTGCCGTAAAACCCCAGTCTCAACAACTGTAGAGTTACCAGGGCAACAGTAACATACACAACAATATGTTTTTTTATGCACCAACATTTGGGACATGTCTGCATTTAAAAGAAATAGAGACACATTTGAAGTTATACAGTATGATATTTTTCCACCAAGTGCCTAAATGAAATGAATCATTTGTCTTTGCACTTGTTTCTCACTTTGACACTTGCCTCCAACTGAGGTGTATATTTTGAATGAAATGAGCTCAGCACAGCTGTCTCTGCCATGCATCATTCCTCTGGCCACATCCTCACTACTTTATCCATCTGCTCAAGGCCTGTGCAGAGTGGCCTTGTATATGTGTGTGTGCGTGTGTGTGCATATTTCAATCCATACAATGGCATTCTTCACCCTGCTAGGTGTTAGAGTTCATCAGCAATACCCAGAAGGGACACTGAGGCTGCATCTGTGTATTTTTATTATTTTCTAAAGGTTGAGTCAGATATTTAAAATAAATAATTAAAATAAATGGTGGACTGTATGTTATAGTGACAGTAAGAGCACCTGAGAAATGACATTACATTTCCAATGTAGGCAAAAGTGTTGGATTATAATACTCTGAAAATTTAAAATTTAAAATATAGTATGATGATCTAGTGATCAGTAGCTCCATTGCTCCACGGATCTTTCCATGCTTTGCTTCCTGGAAATTTGAGCTGGCCAAACATAAATGTGGCCCAAGACACATTTTGATAAAGTCGGTTAAAAAAATCTGGCCATGTGTGGGCCTAACTGCTTCCACACATAATCTGAATAAACTGATTTTCATGCAGCCAGTTACCATAGAAATATTATCTCTTTGCATTTCCAAAAACTACAAAGCATGCTTTTTTGCATCCAGAAAGTCCTTGCCAGACACTACAAAAAGAAGGTTTTTAAACAAGCAAATCCACACTTTAAAAATATATTAGTGGCTCTCCCACAATTTGAATATGTATTGTATCAAGAGAAATTGTACTACATAAAATAAACTTGATTAAACTAGGAGGCAAACAGTCCAGCTAAGCTTTACGGACAACCTTCTCCAGGTTCCCTGTTCTTTTCTATATTATGCTAGCTTGCTAACAATGCTGCCTTCACAGAGAAGATACATCACTCCAAAGTGGCCAGGATGATTGTTACATATCCCACAATAGATATGTAATATGAGTGTTTCCGTGCATAGTTGATCATTTTTCACTAACCTTCTCGTCTATCTGTCCATCAGGGCTTGTGGGAGCTATTCAGTTATGTTTTTTTTTTTGCTATGTTGTATTTTCAATGTCTTTGTGTTTGTTTTGCATAATTAGTTCATTCAGTCTTATTGTTTCAGTCTCTTTAAGTTGCAACTATATGCTTTTATTTTCTAGGGGTGCAACGGTTCAGGTAGCCCACGGTTCGGTTTCGGTTTCGACTTTTGGGCCACGGTTTCGGTTCGGTTTCGGTTTGGTTTCGGTTATTTGCATGAAGAGAGCTTTTTAGCCGGCTCTTCTTCTTTGAATCTCCGTTGCCGTGGTTACCACCTGGCAGTTAATCCAGCGCAATGATATTAAAGTTATCAGGCAATTTGACCAAACTTGTTTTCTAGGTGTAGGTTGTAATAGTATAACATATCTTTAAGAAACTCTTTCAAATGTAAAAGAGTTACTGAACACAACACTTTTAAATGGTAAACTGCCTTTTATTTCTTGACTACCTGTATACACTATACAGTAGTAAAAAATATTGTAGCGACCCTGATATGGTAGAGTTACAAAGTGGGGGAGATCAGCCTGAATTCTCTCGTTTCTCTGCCTGTCACCGGAATGCACGTGATGTCATGAAGGGAGCCTGTGGCAGGTTGAACCCCGAGTTATTCTGCAGGTGTTGTAATTTAAGTTGTTGAGGAGTTTTCCCAAGACGTTAGAGTTTGAGTCTGCCTTTGTTTATGACTGTAAAGCTGTTCATTTCCTTCCTGTAAATAAACCGGCTAGTGGAAGATCAGAGCCCGTCTCCGCCTAGTCAGTGTAACATTTTTTTTTTAAAAGCTCTGTTAACTATTTTCACGCCATCATCGTCGTAATCAACAGCAAAACCAAAATGATGCCACACCGGGGATTTGAATGAAGCCGGTGCTTCTTTTGTCTCTCAACTCCCCCGCTTGTGCTCGCCATGACTCTGTTTTCCATGTCTGTTCTGCGTGAGGGGGGAGTGGGCGGAGCTACAACAGTGACTACGACTCGTGAGGGCTTTTCTGCAGCAGGCTGACAGGCACGCGCAAACACACACAGTGCGTTGTAAAGCATTAATGCAAAAATTAATGGCAAAACCAAAAATCCAAGGCACACAAGGGCGTATTGAACCGTGGAGGGCGAACCGAACGGTTCGGTTTTATACTGAGAACTGTTGCATCCCTAGTTTTTACCAGCTTCAGACAGCTTCAGTATCAGCCTTAGGAAAGAATTAGGCTGCGTCCGAAATCGCATACTTCCACCCTAATGAGTATGCAAAATGAGTGTGCGAGATTTTTTTGTGCGTCCGAAACATTAGAACGTACTCAATAGTATGCTCTATCCATACTCATTCCGGACATTTTTTTTAGTGTGGATTGATGGACACTAGCCGAGCAGAAACTTCACACAATGCAATGCAGCGGCGTTTGGTTGCTAAGTGATACGTGCATGTCATAAGTATACTATTAAGTATAATAATATTATTATATAATATTAATATTATAATATTCGTATATAATAGGGGTGTAACGGTACACGTATTTGTATTGAACCGTTCGGTATAGCGTGTTCGGTTCGGAACGGAGGCGTACCGAACGAGTTTCCACACGGACATATTAAGTAGAGGACCGCACGTTGTGGAGCAGAGCGCTGCTGCAGTTGCGCTCACACCGAGAAATTATTAAGATTAAAGAAAAAAGCACTAACTAATGAAGAACTAAAGAGCTAAGCACATCCAGTGTTTCCCCTACCATTGTTTAGGCCTGGCGGGGCCTGGCCAGGCCTAAAAAAAAAAAACAATGATCATTTACGTTTCTGAGCGCCTCTGCAGCGCTGTTCTGCAACGTGAGTCAACCTGCTTCGTTGCCTAGTAAAGCCTGAATTATGGTTCGGCGTTAAATCGACGTAGAGCCTACGCCGTAGGGTACGCAGCGACGTGCACCGTACGGCCGCTCGCTGCGTACCCTACGCCGTAGGATCTGCGTTGGTGTAACGCGGCACCATAAATTAGCCTTAACGACGCGAGTACCGCTGCTGAGAGCGCAGGCATATTATTATACATTATGGGATGTATAGAGTTTGTAGCCAGCCAACTATGGCGCCGGCCAAAAAAAAGAAAAAATATCGCGGGCGACAGACAACATGATATAAAGAAATGTTTCTGCCAGGTCCGTGTGTTTGTGTTTGCATGAGACGCTGCAGGGAAGCATGAAGGAAAACACAGCCCGACGACACACCAGGTGTCCGCGGGGTCCTAGCGCCGGCACACGTAGAACCAATGTTATTTTGTGTGTGTGTAATAAACAACTAGCACGTTTATATTTAGCATTTTTTTTTCTTACTTTACCGAAAATGAACCGAACCGTGACCTCCAAACCGAGGTACGTACCGAACCGAGATTTTTGTGTACCGTTACACCCCTAGTATATAATAATATTATATAATCTCATCTTGTTTCAGCCAGAATAAACGGGAAATAGCGGGGCGGTGCTGCTACCGCTGCTGTGACAGGTTACCATGGTACCAACTGGAGTTGCCAACCTATCGGCCAATCAGAAAAAAAAACATTTCTCATCCAATCAGAAAATAGAATCATTTGTTGACAGGTCTGAGTTTCAGTTTCAAGCATAAACATCACAGCGCCTTCTCTCCTCTTCTTCTCTTTCCTTTCTTCAGATCAACCCACAGTTATTAGAAGTATCTAATAAACATAATTGTTCTCCATTTTTCTTGTAGTTTGTTGTGCTGGTCTGCCCCCTCCTTTTCTCTTCTGTGCATGTTTGCAGGCCAGAGCTTTAGGGGCTGCATGCTGCCCTGCAGTCACACCCTCTGACCATACCAGTGTTTGCTTCCACCTGTCTCTATGGATGTGTGTTGGATGCTTGCTGACATCCTGAACTACTGTCCCACCCTCTGACCACCTCAGTGTCTGCTGTCTAAATCTGTTTATATTGTTATATAGTCATCCCTGTAGTACACCAACTAACCATGTGTATGTGTCTTTCCTCTCTCTGTTCTTCATTCTCTCTGTCAGTTCTCTCTTTTCCTGCTCTGCCCAGCTAGCCTCCCGCCAGCAAGCCCCGCCCCCTCCCTACCTGCGACAGAGGGAAGCCCCGGGTGGAGCCCCCATGACCATGGGAGGAGGCAGCCAGGAAACCCACGGCGACGGACCAGGACCCAGCCGAGCATCAGCCACCTGTCATAGGCCGATCACGGAGCCAAGAGGTCCACACAGGTCACAACAGGTCCACAACCTCCAAAGAGGCAAACCCACCCAGAGAGACGGGGGCACTCCGACAGTCAACGCCGACGAGGTAACACCCCCCCCATAGACCACCAAAGTCCCCACCGGGTCAGGGACAGAGCTCCACCGTGACATCCCTCCCCCCCCCCCCACCCCCACTACCCGTCCCCAAGGGCCACTAGAAACCCGTATCCCAGCGCCCCAAGTCAAGCCCGGGGACCAGGGAGAATGCAGTTCTGCCGAATGATGTTTAGTGGAATCAGACATTATCTCATTACTGATATGATCTGACAAAAGATTCTTAAATTGATTAATACATAGATTAAACTGTTTCCAGTTCATTAAAATCTTTTTTTTTTTGCGATACATCAGGTAGTAAGAACCAAGTGAGCCAAGTTAGGTTCCATGTGGATGTCACACAGGTGATCTAATATGCGTAGTGCGGGGCACGTAGGAATTCTGCAATTGAGCCATGTGGATAAATCTTCACATACCGCCAGCCAAAATTTCTGCACAGGTGCACAAAGCCATAAAGCATGCATATTATTATCATCAGGGGTGTTCTCTGTGCACTGTTAGCAGATATTAGAGTGTGCAAAACCCATCTGGAACATCCTTTGTCCTGTATAATGTGTTCTGTAAGTTGCAAGTTTGGATTCTTGGTCATAGTGAAAGTATATAAACATATTTGTGACCAAAAAATGTGATTAGTGTTAAGAGATAAGTCAGCCTGCCATTTTGAAATCGGAAGAGAGACTGAGTTATTTATTTTGGAAATTAATCTGTAAAGTTTTGATAGTAATTTTGGAGTGTTTAGATTAAGTAATTATGTCACTTTAATGGGAAGCTGCATATCCAGTTGGTTGAATTTATATTTTTTTACTTATTATGGACACGAGTTGTTGGTATTCTAAAAATGTGTTACTGATAATCCCATATTGAACAGTGAGTGTGTTACTACTACTAATACTTTATTTCTTGGTCTCTCCACTGAGTATTTTTTACCTTCTTTTTATTATTTTTCAGAATGTCTTGGTTGTTCCAGATGGGTGTGCGATCAAATGGAAAAAGTGAGATTTTGGTTATTTTAAGGAAGTGCCACCAGTCTGTCAGAGAGAAGCTAATATTAATACTTTTAAAGCATTTATGATACTTGATATTTTGACTAATAAATGGTAAATCTGAGATTTCAATATCATTGCAAAACACTTGTTCTGAATCCAGCCTTTGACTATCTGGTGAGTGATCTTTGCACCATTTTAAGATATACTGTAACTTATTAACTAAGAGGTTTCTAAGCTATTACGTGGTGTTTTATTTTTCCATCGAATTTTTTTTACGTATGAGTCCAGTAACTTGCACCTAGAGGAAGGGGGTTTGAAGGGTATCATTTAAAAAAGATAATTTATTTTTGGTAAAACCATAATTTTGATGGTGGCAAATCTCCCCATGAGTGAAATGGGAAGAGAATTCCATTGGGTAAGATCATCTTCTATTTTTTTAAGAGCTAACATAATTTAGTTTTGTTAGCTCTGACAGCCTAGCAGAGATGTTTATCCCTAAATATCATGATGTTTCATGATTGTAATTAAGTAGTGGGTGTATTCCGGAATGTAGTGGCTAAATGTCGTATTCAGATTCTTGACCATTTCTTACTTTAGGTCCATGCAAATAACCACTCAGTCAGACGGAATGAACGAGTCTACTCGTGTTAAAGTTTGAACGGCGGTAGAAAACAGTGTGTTTGCCCCGTCTTTAATAAAGATCTCTCCATATGACAAACACACAGCCGTTTTTTAATCAGCATCAGTTCCTATTGGCTATTCATTCTAACAAATTCCAAGCACTAAACTGACTGCAGATTAAACTAAAGGGAAATAACAATGCAGTTATAACACAATCACAGATATTCTACAATAAACAAATACTAAACATATCCGAAAATAACTAAATATGAGCATAAATTATTGAACAGAAAATGGCCCCAATATTTCCGGCCCCTAATTGCTCATCCTGGGGATGACAATTGAAGAGTCATTTTCTATACTATGGTCTAAATTAACATAAACTAATTTGAATCACAATAGTTAGCAAATTGAGTATTCAGTAACTGAATAAAAATGTATTTAATTGTCCATGAGATTCTTCCATCTCCAGCAAGAGAAACAACTTGTCAATGGATCTCTCAATGGTGTTGGTCTTCGTTTTCACGAGGACCCGCCGAACAAACCCTTGGGCGTCGGGAATGGTCTTCTCCACTTTTCCCATCAACCAGGACCCTCTTGGAGCCCTTTCATCCACGATGAGTACGACGTCCCCCTCTTTCACGTTCCTCTTCTTTTCCAGCCACTTCTGCCGTTCTTGTAGGAGGGGCAAGTATTCTTTTGACCAGCGTTTCCAAAAGATGTCGGAGATATAATGCAACTGCCTCCATCTTTGTTTGCAGTACAGATCTTCTTTCTGAAACATGCCCGGAGGGAGCGCTGGCTTCCCCTTGAGCAGAAGAAGATGATTTGGCGTCAGTGGCTCGAGGTCGTCAACATCATCCGAAGACTTGGTAAGGGGTCTGCTGTTGATCACTGCTTCCACTTCACACATCACAGTGTGTAAACATTCATCGTAGAGGGACTGGAGCTTCAGGACACTGGTAAGTACTTTGCGCACTGTTCTTATTTGGCGCTCCCAGATCCCGCCGTGGTGCGACCCAGCAAGCGGGTTGAAGATCCATTTAACTCCTCTTTGCAGCAGAGCTTCAGAGATCTGGGACTGATTCCATTCCTTCAAGACCTTGCGGAGCTCGTGTTCTGCAGCTGCCAGGTTTGTAACATTGTCAAATCTCATAACTTTTACTTGTCCTCGTCTTGCGATGAAACGTCTCACTGCATTTATACAAGAGTCTGTGTCCAGTGAGTGTGCAACTTCAATGTGGACGGCTCTGACTGTAAGGCAAGTAAACAAAACTCCATAGCGCTTGACTCGCGCTCGTCCACGCTTGGCTTCAAAAGTGCCGAAATAGTCCACGCCGACATTGGTGAACGGTGGGTGGTCTGACTGAAGACGATCTGGTGGTAGATTCGCCATCTTCTGTTCAACAACAGCAGCTTGACGCCTTCGGCATTTCACACACTTTGAAAGAACACTTCTCACCGCTGCTCCCTTTGCATATCCAGACTCTTTGTCTCAGTCGAGCAAGGGTGTGGTTCCTCCCTCCAAGTCCAGTCTCCTCATGTGCATTCCTTATGATGAGAGTTGTGACATGGTGGTTCTTGGCTAGAATAGCCGGATGCCTTGTGTGTTCCGGCAAGGCTGCCTGGTGCAGTCTTCCACCAACCCGAAGGACATTATCTTGGAGGAAAGGATCCAATCTCACAATGAAACTGCTTCTCCTGATCTTATCACCATTCTGCAGCGCACAAAGCTCCTCATGGAAGGTTTGCCTTTGGCCGAACTGAATGATACCAGTTTCTGCTCTCCTGACATCCTTGACAGTAAGATCGATTCCTTTCATGCCAGATTTCCACTTCTGCATGTGGTCTTCAACAATCTTGGGTTTTGCATTTTGACTGTCTGGAGACTGTGTTTGAGACTCAAAGATCTTCTTTCTTTCGCATAGATTTCTAAGCAGCTCCTTCAGCCTCAACATCCAGGCGTAGGCTATGGCCTTCCTCAGACTGTGCCAGTTGGAGTACTGATGAATCAGGTTGAAAAGAGGATCTGTGCTTGAATTGACAGCATTGATGATGTTCACGGTGATCTTGCGCTTCACCTCAGCATCATCATCACTTACAGTATCTCTCTTGAGAACTCTGAGAGAACCGGCCAGTGAGACCCATCCTTGGCAAGGAAGTCAGGCCCTTCAATCCAACTCTGACACTTCATGAAGTGCTCTGCCTTCATTCCTCGTGATGCGTGGTCAGCTAGATTTAAAGACGTGCTGACATATCTCCACTGTGCTGGCCTTGTATTCTCTCTGATAGTCGACACTCTATTTGCTACAAAGGTTTTAAAACGAGCGCCGTCATTGTCTATGTATCGGAAGACAGTGGTACTATCTGTTCATAGCACAGACTCTTTGAGGTCCATCCGAAGTTCCCGCTTCATGAGCTTGTCCATTTTCACCACGATGGTAGCCGCTATCAACTCGAGACGTGGCACAGTGACTGGCTTGAGCGGTGTCACTCTGGATTTTCCATGAAGAAACGAGCAATGGACTTGACCGTGGCTGTTCTCGATGTGTATGTAGCTGACAACACCGTAGCCCTTCTCGCTGGCGTCAGAGAAATGGTGCATCTGTGCTGACGCTACTGGACCAAATCCATCAGGTTTGATGCACCTCTTTACAGAGAAGCTGGCAAACATGCTCAAGTCAGACAGCCAGGCAAACCATCTGTTTGCAATGTCTTCAGGAATCTCATCGTCCCAGGCAAGTTTTATTCGACAGAGATTTTGCACAATGGTCTTGGCGAGAAGAATGAACGGCGACAGGAAGCCAAGGGGGGCGTAAATTGAGCTTACGACGGATAGGATACCCCTTCTGGTGACAGGCATGTTCTTCACAAGGATGCAGAATTTGAAGGAATCTGATTCTATGCACCAGTCCACTCCGAGTGCCCTCTCCATGGGTAACTCATCCCTGTCCAGATCTAGATTCTTGATCTCCTTCGCACGCTCATGTTCGGGAAGTCATGACAGTACTTCACGGCTATTGCTAGACCATTTAGCCAAATGGAATCCTCCACTCGCACAGAGTGCAATAAGGTCTTTGGTCAAGGAAGTAGTCCTCTTCTCGTCAGACGCTGAGACAAGACAGTCGTCTACATAGAAGTGCTCAAGAACTGTGGTTACTGCCTCAGGTGATGACCAATCTTTCCCATTCTTTGCAGTCCACCGCAATGCATAGTTGGCACAGCTCGGGCTGGACTCGAACAAGTGCACAACCATCTTGTACTCACGCAGAGGCTGGTTCAGATCTCCCTATGGCCACCAGAGGAATCGTAAAAAATCAGAATTTTCATCAGGAACTCTCACCTGGTGGTACATCGCCTCAATGTCAGAGAAATCTTGTCAGGACTCCAACCAGACTATTTGTGAGGTCTGGCCCCTGTAACAACTCCTCGTTCAGCGACTTCCCTTGGAACGAAGAGGCGCAATCAAAAACAACCTGCAACTTCATCTTCTGCGGATGAATCACACCATGATGTTGGATATACCCTACTCAGCCATCGTTAAGGTTGCTCTCGTTAGCAGGGACTTCCACTGCATAGCCTTTCTGACATGAAGTCTGACATGAAGGCTGTGTAGTCGTCATGGAAGCTGGAGTTCTTAGCGAGTTTCCTTTTCAGGCTTGATGCTCGTTCAGCAACACACTTGTTGTTCGGCATCACAACGTCTTTATTTCTCAGAGGCAAACCAATGCAGTAGTGTCCATCAATTTTCTTGGTTGTTTCATTTGTTTCACATTTCTGACTTCTCTTCGCAAGCTTGCTCTGGAAAGTCGTGATTGTAACGCCACAACAGCATGCTGTCCACACTGCTGACTGACACTCTGTTGACTGAAGCACCAGGATTGAAGTGACTTGGCTTGTGGTCATTGTCTTTCTTCAAAGGGCCATTTACTACCCAGACAAGGGTTGTCTTTATGGCATAAGGCCCGTTGTTTTGACTGTGGATTATCTTCCACGGCTCCATTGCAGAGTGAGCATTCATACCGATGTGCATCTCTACATCTGCATCAATCTGTGGTAGCCGCACTTCTTTCCGCAGATACTGCCATCTTTCCAGGTCTTTCTTGACCGGAACATTCTCCTTTGTTTCAGGTATATCCGTGTGGGTGTAAACATCTGGCAGGCTTATGTACTTGCTTTCTGTCAAACCGCACACCTCTAGGTCAGAGATGACGAAGCAGGACACAGGCTTCTCCTGGCACATGGTGCGTAGTAGCACTTGAGTCCTCTTTCCATTAACACCAAGTCATCTCATCAATCGTTCGGAGCAAAACGTTGCTGAACTTCCTGAGTCCATGAACGCATACGTTTCTATGGTATTATTGCTCTTCTTGGATTTGATCCACACTGGCACAATGGAAAGAATACAGTCGCTGCCTCCGGCCCCGGTGACTGCTGAGAGTTCACTCTTCGATGCCACTTGGTCTTGTTGAGTTGAGCGTTCACTGGTGGAGCCTTCACTTGACTTCTCCGACTTGGCAGTTGCTTGGTTGCCAATGTCATCTTCCTCTCTTTTCATGTGGAGCAGAGTAGGGTGTTTTTTGCTGCAAATTTCACACGTTGCTTTCTTTTTGCAATCTTTTCCTATGTGCCCTTGAGTCACACACCCGAAACAAAGACCTTTCCGTTTAAGGAACTTGATTCTTTTTTTATGTGGCAGACCTCTGATTTTGTTGCATGCACTCGTGTCCCTTGTTGCAGTACAGACATGGCTCTTGGAATGCGTTGCTAGTCTGCATAGACTTTCTTGATTCAGAGGAATCATATGCTGGCGTTACGCTTGTTGCTAGGCCAGTGGTTCTTTTAAGTCGACCCATTGCAGGTTTAGCGACAAACGTACTCCTTTCTTTGGCATCAGCAGGGTCCTTGACATCACCGAAAAGTGGGTCAGAAGCTATCTTATCTTGTCTGTTGATGTACCCTACAAGATCATCAAAGTCTGCTCTTCTTCTTTCTTTCTCTTGGATGTCGAAAGCTATGACTCTCCATCTTTCACGAAGCCTGAAGGGCAACTTGTAGACAATGGTTTGAAGGTTGCTTGGGCTGTTCATTTCCTCTAGGTACTCCAAGTTGTTTATAACATTGTTGCACCCAGTAAGAAAGATAGAGAAGCTGTGAAGGGACTTAAAATCTTCTGCTTTGATTTGAGGCCATTTGACAGCCTTGTCAACGTAAGCCGTGGCTATTCTCTGTTCATTGCCATAGTGATAAGTCAAGAGCTTTCTTGCCTCCGTGTAACCTTGATGTGCACTCATGTATTGGCAACTTCTCACCAATTCTCTTGGCTTGCCTGTGGTGAATTGTTCTAAATAATACAAACAATCTGCATCGTTGTCTGTCCGACTGTGAATGATGTGCTCAAAAGCCCTCAGGAATGGCAGGAACTCAAGAGGATCGCCACCGAATTCAGGGACTTTTCTTTGAGGTAAGTTGGCTAGTCTTTGTTGTGTGACTAACATCTCAGTGGTATCCTTCTGTTTCAATATCACTTCATTGAGTTCAACTTGCCTAGCACCAGGACGTGTGCCTGCAACATAGTCATTTTCTTTCTTCACTTGCACATGAGGCGTTTGCCTAGCTGGAACATGAAACGCACTGTTATCTGGGATAACTCGTGGATAACTAGTTGATTTTGGTCTGACATCTGGACCGTGACGTGGGGTGGTTGTAGCTGCATGCATGTTTTTGTTAACGTATGAATTCATCCCATCTTCCATGTTCTCATATTCTTCCAGAACCTGTAGCTTTGCTGTGGACTCTGCAAGAGCAGTCTCGAAATCTAGTTTCTCCATTTGAGTCTTCATCTGAATTTTCTGAAACTTCAGCTGTGCAGCTAGCTGTGCTTCCATTTGAGCCTCTTGCAACTGCAGTGCTTCTTTCTTGTCTAGTGCGGCTCAATCTGGTGCACGTTGGAAAGCTAGAATAACAATAATAGGGTGTCTGCTGCCTTAACTTACCTTGGAAACATAGATATCCTCTCCGGAGCTTCTCTACCCGGCAAAACGTATTCTCCGCTCCTCTGTTTGTGTGAGCACAGAGCATGCACAGCCTTCACTGCTGATTGGCTGTTTCCCGTGCCTGTCTCTGTGTGTAACCAATCAGATGGTGCTGTGGGCGGGACATTGCTGGACACAGTGCAGTGACTGCAGGCAGAGAGACGCGGCTGCATCAACCCCAAAATAACGCAGTTTTAAATTGAACAAACACAATATTGGTATCGTTGGAAAGGGAAAAATGTCCTCTTAATTTTGGGGGGGCTGAGATCAAATTTGGGGGGGCTTCAGCCCGTTTTTTTATTTGTAGTTAGAACATAATCCACACAGCAACCGTTGCTCGCTGCTTGCTCCCCAGATCCAGCAAATTTCCAAACTTTTTTTGGTCAGGGGCGTGGTTTGCTGGCCCATCTTTTCATAGCATCAACAAATCTCCGACTCTTTCAAATGACGTTAAATCTTTATAAACAACATGAAATTCTTGGGATTTGTTCTGTAAATGAATTTATGCATTATATTATTTTTTTATACATTAAAAAAAACTTTTTTATATTATTATTGTTTTATATATATACGAGAGGTGCTGGATCTGCCCAAATAAGTTCCGGAACACAGGGAGGCCAAAATCGAGAGAAATTAACCCCTGCTTGCCACTCTTTGGTTTAAAGTTTTTCTCCTACTGGGGAGTTTTTACCTGCCATTGTTTATGTTTATGTTTATGTAATAATTGCTTGGGGGTCATGTTATGTTATTTTTGTTCATAAAAACATGCTTTGAACTTTAAACTGTTAAATATGTCACTGACTGAATTAGGAGAAATCTATCTAATTTTGAAAAATGCAGAGTACTTCTTGCTCGGCTGTGGTCATAGAAATGTTGAAAATGCAAATAAAAAAGAATATAAGACACTATATTGCACATTCTTATACCCTCTTTAAGTTTTAACATAGTAATGGAAAAACACAACCTAATACATTTTTTGAACAAGAGTTTAAATATACTCCATTTAGTTTGAGCAAACACAAATAAAAGCGACATGATTGATGTGACATTTTTGTGGGACACAGCAATTGAGATGACAGTAAGTAACTTTGCACAAAACATTCAAAAGTCTTTGTTTTTTTTTTAATCCAAGGCTCAGAAACTGTTTTTCATTTGATTATTATTGTTATCATTTCTTTTAGTATTAGAGCAGCAACCAATTTAAGTGTCAGGAAAAGGAAAGGCATGTAAAGAAAACTACAAGAAGGTCTGCAAAAATATATATTCTGTAAACTGTTAAAAGTGCCAAGAAATTATTTGAAATAAGGCTGGAAATTACAAGGCTCTGAAAGGCCAAGTTTCTTTGAACAGCTATGTTATGCTTTGCTGCCTCTATCAATCTAACCAGTGGTGCATTTGCCCCTCTTGAAAAGATCAAGTGAAGGAAGCATGACAAGAAAATGATAGCCACCAAACAGCTTGTGTTTCAAAATATGATTTGTGACTGGGTTATTTTATGTTTACTTTTAAGTTATTTTCTATATTTACCTGGGAGGTTGATCAGATGACTATTAAATGAATTACAGCCAAGTCATTAAAGTTAAGTCAGGTTCATTTCTATATCACATGCATCTCATTAGATTGTTAAGGCCCACATCTGCAGTAATTGTTCCTCCAGCACACCTATTAAAGAAAAAATAATAATAACATGATGAAAAAAAGCACAAACAGTGGGGTGATGCCTTCAAGTAACATGATTCATATATATATATATATATATATATATATATATATATATATATATATATATATATATATATATATATATATATATATATATATATATATATATATATATGAATCCAGCAAGAAGATTTTAGGATAATTGTTTCAAAGTAGTAGTTCACTACAAATTCAATTACTGGTGAGTGTTCAGGTTCTTTAATACAGATGTGTTTTATTGTATTACACCACTGTAAAAAGTAAATGATACCAGATCTGGTTTGAGGACAGATAAACAGAAAATGAGACAGTGTGTGAATCAAAACTGTCAGAACACTGATTCTGTGCCATAGTCAGGTCTCATTCTCCTTGATGTACCTCCCTCTCCCCCCAGCTAACCCTTCTTTTCTCCCTCTATTTCCTCTGCATGCCCTCTGAGGTAATATCTTGAGATGTCACAAAGACAGACACACATGCACTCATAAATAGACTTTTGCAATTTCATATGCTGATACACACACATGCATACACATGCAGGTATTACCACACATTCATGCCCGGGCTCTCGCTCTCTAGCAGGCTCACAAACAATTTCACTAGCTCCAACTATTCCCTTCGGCCAGTGATGGAACTGACACACTGTCTCATTTGATCAGTGTGAAACCATTGTCTGACATCTTTAGTGGGGATACGGGCCTCAGGGAGGGTGGTTGAAGGAAGCAATATATGAGCAGAAGTAGATGAAACAAAGGAGCGAAGGGAGATGACGGATGCCAATGACCAAAAGTAACCTCAAAGTGCTGAAGATTTCTCAATGAAAGTGAGAAAACTGCTGTAGAGAGGGGCTATGAGTAATAAGCTATGAGTAATGAGGCTAAGTGTTTTCCTACACATAGAGACACACATACATATATACATGTTTTATTTCTCTCTCTTTTGGCATGCAGCTGGTAGGTCACACAACTTAGGCATGGCTTCAATTGCTCCAAACTCCTGCCACATATCTACACCCCCCTCGGACCTTTAATTGCATGTGCCTGCACCCTAGCTGTCTATTTGTGTTTATGTATTTGTGCTGTACAATGAGCATTGTCTGTGTGTGAGATTGGAAATGTGCAGCTGAGACTTTTCCCAATCAACTGAAAAGACAGTCAAGAACACTTTACAATGTGAAACCATACTGACCAGAGCCCAGCTGGAGTAAGGATTTAACTGGTTATTATCATGTTAATTGCCGCTGTCATGACAGTTTTAAATCACAGATTGCATAACAGATCTGCAATCTTCAGGACACATCTGGAGACCCTGAATGCTTTACACTTACAATAAATAGACTTTACATGGCAATAAGAATTTAAATGGCAACAATTTATCACATCACTGCTGGCAGTTTGAGATAAAGGACACATGACTTTACTATTTAAAGCAAGCATACAGTACTTTTTATGTGTATCTTTTACAGTCCTCCATCCATCCATCCATCCATCCATCCATCCATCCATCCATCCATCCATCCATCCATCCATCTTCCACCGCTTATCCGGAACCGGGTTGGCGGGGCAGCAGCCTTAACACAGAAGCCCAGACACTTCCTCCAGCTCTTCCGAGGGGAGTCCGAGACGTTCCCAGGCCAGCCGAGAGACATACACTCTCCAGCGTGTCCTAGGTCTTCCTTTTACAGTCCTACAGAGCAATACACGAAATTAGGATGCAGATGTAGGGAGGAAAATGGTTCCACAGCTGTTTAACAAATGAAAAAAGAAAAATTCCAAAATACAGAAATGATAAAAACAGACAAGAGAGCAGGTGAGCAACACAGGACGGCACTACAGGAGTACAAAAGGAGGCAAAACAAATGGACTGACAAAGGAAGGAAGAGGGACGAGACAGTATTCACAGGGCATGACAAAACACAGTTGTGGACAATCAGAGAAAAACAACTAGAGGTAGAGGAAGACAGGGAGGGGAGTTCAGAAATTCACAGAACACAGGGATCAAGGAAAACACAAAAAGAAGAAGACCAGATTATGAACATACATCATGTTTGGGGATTCCAGCTCCTCCGGGTGCCGCCAACCAGGAATAGAGAGTTCCGCCTCCCGGTACACGTAGTCCCAGAAGGCGAAACTCTCTCCCGCTGGGTCCATACTGGTGGTTCCGTTCTGTCACGGGGTGGTAGGATGAGGACCCAGATGCAGGAGAGCGAGAGGCAGGAGTTCCAAAAAAGGGTTTATTCCACAAAAGCAAAAGAACAAAAACCGCTGCAGAGCAGGATCAAACCAAGAACCAGGATCATGAATAACAAAACTACGGGACAACATGGAGGGAGCAAACAGTACGGAACCACAAGGAGCAAGGGAAAGACAAGTCCAGATATACACAAGGGGGTAACGAGACACAGGTGTGAACAATAAGGGCAGATGGAAGACAGGCGGGGCAAAACAGAAAACACAAACTGGGGGAGATGTCACACACTGACAATATCATTTGTAAGAATGCTGTTTTTGACACTAAAGGAGAGAATCATATGTATACCGTATATGCTGAAGGCTGGTTTAGTGGGAAAGGATGTACAGGTCAACATGCACATTTGTTTACCATGCTGCATACACCCCTCTTAGATTGGTTCAACTATTTTGCATGAGTATTGAATGATGATTACAAGAGGGATGCTAGTAAACTATGATTATATTTTTTTAAGAAATAAGATTAAATTGATTCTCCAGTAATTCCAGTAACTTGAAGAAGTCTCACTGGAGACCACACTTTTCAAATTGGAACTTAAAAGTATCTCTTGTTGCATTCCCTCCATCTTGTCTAAAAACTCCCACATCATTCCTTCTGTAAGAAGGGAAAAGCTTCCCAAATGGCTTTCTGTTAAATTGGCAAGTCTTGACGCACAAGTTGAGATATTTAGATATTGATCCATCAATTACAGTTATGGGTTTATTCAGACTTTTTGAAAAAGTCTTCATTATTTCCTTGGACTTACAAAGAGCACAAAGAATCTCTCTGGGCAGTCGACACCATATGATCTCACCTAATTTTGTGGCAGATATTTTAAGTGTTAAGTACAAGGTATCTGGGCTGCAGGTGAGATTAGCTGTCAGGCTACAAAGAGTGGGTAAATAACTCAGGGACATCATGTCACACTTTCTGAAAGAAAGAGAAGAAAAGTGAGATTTCTTTAACTCCACCACTAAGGGGTCGATGGTCCATCCACCCGTGTAATGAGGTCTGTTAGCCAAATTAGCAGCCCCTTCAAGTGCATGTGTGAATAAAAAAATGTGAGAAATATGCAGAGGAAAGGGCTCACACATATTAATTTAAGCAAATGGTAATTTTACCATGTGCATGCTTGTCATGTCACTGGTTTTTAAAACATGGAGACTGCACAGGTTTTCTTCAGAGTCACGCATGGAAAACAGGCACCCTTACTTTGTAAAGTCTTACTAAACATCTGCCAATGTTCTCTGAACAAAAAGAGCCACAGTTAGTCACAGCTAACATGCCTGACGCAGGCTCCCAGCTATCACCTGGAATTACATAGACATGTTTCAAATCAACACGATGCCTTATTTTGCTAGAATTTAAACGTCAACACGGTTTTGCTGCCCTTATGTTTAAAAGATGAAGACGATTGAAGCTCTTTAAGTTGGTGCTATATAGTGCAGACAGCATTATCATAAAAAAAGTAGATGCAAATAGGTTTCCATGCTGCACACTGAGAAATAATCTTCATCCACATCACAACACCCGCACTGTGGATAGAGAAACTCTGCATATATAAACTGCATATAGCGCACACAACAAATGGAAGTGTTTCCAGGTACACAAAAAGCTAGAGACTAGCTAGGTGATGTGAAAGTAAAAGTATGTAAGATATACTAACTTAAGTTTCAAACTCAATACAATAGTTAGATGTGGTTTCTATTTTTTTTTTTATGTTGAGAATTTGCCTGCTAATGGTGACTGGTCTTGGAGCAGCTTAAATCAAACTCCACTGGGTAAAACAGAAATGAGTATGATTTAACCAGCCCTAACTGTTTGGATGTCAGACCATAAATACAGTGTTAAATTGCTACATTTAACATATAAACTGTAGTGGTAGTACAACTGATGTTAAAACTGCGAGGGGAAAAATTAGTTGGTAATTATCAATTCTCTATGACCATGTAATGAGTGTTCACTTGCTGTTGTAACTTCAGTTCTCCCAGGTGTCTAGTCCTCCAACTTCTGTGGTGCACACGTGGCTCTTTCACAAGATTAATCTTTGGCATATAACTCATGCAGTCACATGACAAGTATGGAAACATTTTGTGAACTTGATCCGTCAATCCACCAAAAATGATTACCAACGTTTATGGTGTTGCATTCATACTTCAGTCCTTACAAACTTAATCCCATCACTCTTCAAACATTCCTTAGCATCTTAATTAGGTTGAAAAACGTATTGAAATTCTGACGGTCTGGGGAAGATGCATTTCTGTTATCAAGGCAAACAGTTAGTGAGCTGGGTTTCATGATAGATGGCTTGTCTGAAGCTAAATGGGTCCAGGTAGACTTATTCATAACAAGCCAGAGCCGTGTCAGGGCTGTGCTTTTGTTTGCATTGAAAAGCTACTTTGCTGTTTGCTTTAAAATATCCCAAATAATACTAAAAAGGAAAAAATAAACAACTTTTAAAACATAATCAATTCATTATAAAATTAATTTATTATAAAATATCGATAGATAGATAGATAGATAGATAGATAGATAGATAGATAGATAGATAGTTCTTTATTGTCATTATAACTTATGTACAACAAAATTAAAAGTGCTCTCCAGTCAGGGCATCACATATAAAATAACAGAAAAATAATCCAATAAAATTTAATTTAAAATATAAACAAATAAAATAAATTATATATATATATATATATATATATATATATATATATATATATATATATATCAACACACGGACCCCACAAGAACCTTCATCAGCATACAATCATTTTTGTTATTGTTCTTGCACATTAGCTTCTGTTTTTGTTAAGGGTGGTTATTGCTGTTGGATAAAAGCTGTGTTTGTCCTTGTTTTCATGAGTCTGTATCTCCTCCCAGATGGCAGCAGTTCAAACAGCGAGTGTCCGGGGTGTGAAGTGTCTTTTATTATATTTTGGGCCTTTTTCTGGCAATGGGAGTGGTGGAGGTGTTCCAGTGTGGAGAGAGGGCAGCCGATGATCTTCTGGGCGGTGGTGATGACCCTCTGGAGTGCTTTCCTCTGAGCTGTTGTACAGCTGCTGTACCAGATTCAGATACAGTACGTTAGAATACTCTCGATGGAGGCTCGGTAGAAGGACACCAGCAGCCTCTGTGTGATGTTCTCCCTCCTGAGGATCTTGAGGAAGTACAGTCTCTGCTGGGCCTTTTTCAGCAGCTCAGAAGTGTTCACACCCCAGGTCAGGTCCTCCTGGATGTGGACTCCCAGGTACCGGAAGATGGCTACGCTCTCTACACAATCCCCGCTGATGATGAGCAGAGGAATCTCTGTCTTTTTCCTCCTATAGTCAATTACCAGCTCTTTGGTCCTGGAGCTGTTCAGGAGGAGGTTATTGTCTCTGCACCACGACGACAGCCGTACCACCACTGTAGCCCCACCACTGTAGTGTCGTCAGAAAACCTCACTATAGTGTTTTTATGATGGACAGGGGTGCAGTCATGCGTGTAGAGAGAGTAGAGCAGGGGACTCGGCACGCAACCCTGGGGGGAGCCGGTACTGAGGCTTAGGGCCGTGGATGTGTGATGGCCCACCCTGACTCTCTGTCTGCGGTCAGAGAGGAAGCTGCTGATCCAGGTGCAGGTGTTGGCTGGAATCCCCAGGTCCCCCAGCTTGACCACCAGTTTGTGAGGGAGGATGGTGTTAAAGGCAGAGCTGTAATCCACAAAGAGCATCCGCACGTAGCTCCCCTGCTGCTCCAGCTGGGCTAGTGCAGCATGGAGTGCTGTGGCCACTGCATCCTCCGTGGATCGGTTTGCTCTGTAGGCAAACTGGTGGGGGTCAAGGGTGCGGGGCAGGGCTGCTGTGATGTGACTGCGGACCAGCTTTTCAAAGCACTTCATCACCACTGGGGTGAGTGCAACTGGTCTGTAGTCGTTGAGGCTGGAGATGTGAGTCTTTTTGGGCAGGGGAACTATAGTGGAGGACTTCAGGCAGGATGGGACAGTGGACTGTGCCAGGGATTGGTTGAAGATCTTAGTGAAGACTCCAGCCAGCTGGTCTGCACAATCCCTCAGCACCCGTCCCGGGACGGCGTCCGGACCCATTGCTTTCCTTGGGTTGATGGACCGCAAGGTGCGCCTCACTTGATGTTCCTCCAGGGTGAGAGTTGTGCTGCTGTGGGCCTGGTGTGAGTTGGCCCTATCAGGTGAAGTCTCTGCATTTGCTTGACTCAGACTTCAGCCATCATTTAACAGACAATATTTGACATTATGGACATAATTTGTACTGAAACATTTATTTTCTATCAAGGTATGAAAAAAAGTTAAGGTAAATGAGATTATACTTTCATATGGAACATTAATGGAATAAAGTATTTTTCATGATAGACTGTAACACCTTTTTTGCTTTGGCTGGACCTTTCACTCGTTGCAGCAGCAGAAGCAGCAGGTGACTCTGGTAGAATTATATATTATATTATTATAATATATATATTATATATATATATATATATATATATATATTACTATTATTATATATAATTATTATATTATATAGGCGGTACCGCATGGGTACGAGCTGGTCAGTCTGCTGTGAGTCCAGTTGAGTCATGCTGAGCAGGGCACAAATAGACAGACAGGCTGGAAAACCATTGGAAATCATTTTTTACCCTATTATCATCTGCCTAAAAACTTTGAAACACTTTTATGATTTTATGATCTTAATAGTCTCAATCCACCATTAATTCTTAGGGACTCTTTTTCATGTGATTATTCAATTGGATTTGGAGTGTGGTTTATTGATTTCTGTGGAGTTACTGTAAGAAACTTGAAGTGAACTCCTATTCACTAAAAATGTATTAACTTAATATCATTTGGCTCTGGTCTCAGCACTTAGTGTCCTGTATAACACCCCCCCCCCCCTTTTTTTTTTGGAAGTGTCTAATTGTAAAAATGGTGAAGGAGAGAGATCGGTATTATATGCCAGTAAAACTCAGTACTTGCATTACACACCTGATACTACTCAGATTGTACATATAGTGTACATGACCCAAAATAGGATGATGTAGAAGAATCAAATGATGTATCTGCTAAAATGACAATGGGTAATTGATGTCAAAATACTTATATAATACTTACTTATATATATATATATATATATATATATATCTCAAATAAAAATAACAGATTTTACACTGGTAAACATAAATGCCTCAAAATCATGTCGTATTGTCATCAGATTTTATTTTTAAATGCCCTTGACATTTAATGGTGTTTGGTGCTGTTGCCTCCCAGCCAGAAGATCCCCGGTTCCCTTCCCAACGATGGAAGGTTCTCCTGTGCTTGCAGGGTTGCGTCAAGATGGCCATCTGCCGTAAAACATAACCCAAACCTGTGTGTGGACTTTGAAGCTCTGTGGCAACCCCTCCGTCAAAAAGGTTTTAGTGTTGAACATTCCAACATTTTTTTCATTGTGATCTTCGATACCGGTACTTTGCCACCCTGTGTGACCTTTAAAAGGTCGTCACACAACAGCACTAACACTTTACGTGTAAATGGACCAGAAATGGAGTGAATGCATTTGTTTTTTCATGATATTTCAAGGACTCATGAACACGGCCTACCAGCCACCAAATTTGCAGAAAGTTAAAAGTTTAAAAACCAGACTTTGAGTCTGAGCTAAAATTGGAAATTAAACTGCCTGTTGTGTATGGGCAACTAGCAACCGTATGCATTCACGCAAGCCTTGTGGGAATGGTGACTAGTTGTTGTAGTTCACGCTTTTATGGTCTCCTATTCTAACAAAAAAAAAAACAAGTGCATTTTAGAAGAAAAATGCAATCAATTTTTCTCATGATCACACCAAGAAAGCCTCAAATTTTGGTAACAGACATGCATAGACAGCAACTGAAAGATAACCTATTCCATAATGATACACGATAGCAACTAACATGCATGGTTGTCATGGAAAATAAAACTATGCCACGTCATGTTTTGTCGTGCTATCCACTTCAAAATTCTGAATCGAATCTTGACTCGACTGGGTAGGAAAGGAATTTAGGTGTTAATGTCATTTAACAGTAAATGTTGAAAACGTTGCATTAATCATGTGTTGGTGTGCTGAAAACATATGGCTCATGACTGGCTGCTGATCAGAGACCAGCTCTGTACCCTAGAGAGCCTGCAGGACCGCCATTTAACCAAACAGAAAACACCTGAGCCAGATCTGCTCATTTTCAGGGAGAGCCTCCTCCTTATGTCGCTCGGAAACATTCACAGTACAGCTTTTCTGAGTTACTACAGGTACATTGAGCTACCGGGGAGTAAATTTAGAATACGGAACACCATAAGATGAATATCGTCACTTTACACACTGTCTATTCAGTTTCTTCCGAACCGTTTCAAAGTATTTCATACTTATTTACTTGTTTATTACATTTTTGCACTGATGTTTATGATGTTAATCGAGGTGCATTTTACTTGTTTTTTTCACCCATTTAAAGTTATTTATAAACAATTAGAAGACAAAGGTCTACTGGTTGTTACAAAAACTGAATATGTGGCTGAACTACTCTTTTATTTAAAACTTGACTACATTCAATAATTCATGAAATGTGCCAATTAGTAATCTGGTGTGTTATGTAAATATCAGACATTCTCTTCTTTATGCACTCATGTTCTTTTTGACCTTTTTTTCTTCTTACATCACTCAGTTTAATTATTAGTTTAATATGTTTTATTATAAGTAGCCTACACTGTAGTATTTATTACCATACTTTAATAGCAGGTTTTGATTTTATGAGGCACCAGTAATTACATTCGCCTGGGGCTCCACATGGGCTCCGACCGTCACCGTGCTGCTACATGTGCTTATGAGTATTCTGTTTAGGTAAGCAGTTTTTTGTGAGACAGCAGCAGGGATGCTCACAACCACGCTACATCCTAATGAGGATTTTTACTAAACCCACAGTCTACTATATAACTATACCAGCCTTGCCGGAAACCCTGACACTGCAACTCCTCTGTGTGTGTGTGTGTGTGTGTGTGTGTGTGTGTGTGTGTGTATGTGTGTGTGTGTGTATGTGTATGTGTGTGTGTGTGTGTGTGTGTGTGTGTGTGGGTAGTTGAGGGGGTGTTTGTTGCAAGCAAGAGTTATAGACACTTAAGGGGAAAAGGACTGGAGGTAGAAAACCAAAAGGAGGATGGAGTGTAAGATAGTTAGAGATTAGAGGCCATGGAGAGGCAGGAGTCGGATCTTTGGGAGAGTAGATGTTATACAGGGTTTATTAATATCCATTTGGGGGTGGGGGTGGGGGAGGTTAGGTGTGGGGAGTGTGCAGGTTCTGCTAATGCTTCTCTTGGCATTGGCACAGTTTGGCACCCTGTCTAAAAAGACTTGGAAAGAGATTTGAATAACCCCTCAAAGATGGAGCACACAGCTTAGACTTTTGCTTTCAATGTTTTTTTCCCTCCTTTTTTACTGAAACACCACTTTAAGTAGTGAAAGACAAAATCTCAATTACAGAGAACGCAAAATCATTGATGATAATTAACATCAACGCATTACAGCTTAACATATAAACATTAGCATTGGAATTGTTGGGGGCTTCTATAAATAGTTTAGTTTTACGTGTGATTGAAAGCTCCAGTGATATATATATGCAAACCAGTAATGACACACGGAGTAAGCCAGAGGCATGATGAAGTTAGATGGTAATTTGTATGCAGCATAAGGAACATCTGGCCAGCCAATTACTATCTAATGGCAGCTCTTCATCCAGTTTTAACAATCTTCTTATCTGCACTTGTCTTCTTATATGCAGCAAGCATTCACAACCACATGCTTATCGGCTTTTAATCTTTCCTTGTGCCATGCCGTTGGAAGACGTAGGCTCCTCTCACCATGCGCAAAGCACTGTACCATGAACCCCTTCATTTCTCTGATAAGCTGGAAGCAAAACTTTACATTCTCTCCCTTCAACTTTCCTTTATCTTTTCAGATAACCATGTCCTTGTAAAAGATGGTCCTCTTTTCACTTATCCTTCAAATGATCGACCCTTTTTGTTATGTAAGTGGAGAATTTAAGTTACCCTGTTCTGAAGAAACTGCCTAAATAAAGACACCACACAAGGGACAAGTAAAAGGGAGGGATGGAGAGGGAGTATATTGCTTGCAAGCTAATGACTTATTCCTTAAGATCAAAAAGAAAAAGACTAAACATATGATTCCCAACCAGCAATACTTAACATTGCATAGCCAGTCTCAAATACCATAACTAATCACAGGGGGGGTAATTAAAGGAGAATCAATGAAAAATTCTCAAATATGTGCACACACACGCACTGGCACACACACACACAGTCCTGCATTGTGGGATGCCTGCCACACGTGGCTTTGATAGCATGAGTCTTTTATCCCTTGGCAGCCTATTACTTGTGTAAAGCACATTTACAATGTCAATAAAAAACCATTTCTAATCATTTGCCAAGCAACTGAAAATGCATTGCCTAAGGTGCTGTGACTGACACATTTCTCTTGTCTTTCTTTCTGCATCTCATTCTTTTTTTTTTACATGCACAAATGGATGTATGCATACATGAGAAGACAAACATGCACTCTCACTGATAAGCCCGACAAAGAAATGCGAGCTGAAGTATGAATGGTGTACAATCAGCATACAAGTCCTCCTATTGTGTCCTGCTGTTAATGTGTCTCATGTCTTTTACAGAGACATGGATGGAGGTCTTTATTGCTGATTTTATTCCATTCAAGGCTGATGGGGGAGTGGAATGTGGGTGGAAAAACAAAGGTGGTTAGCACTGCTGAGCAAAAAAAAACCAAACTATTCTGTAAAATATTGATAGTTTTTTTTCTCTCCACAAACACCCACACGAGAAAACACACACAGGCAAAACTCATAAATACGCACAAAAAAAAACACTAAAAGATGGACAAACATTAATTTTCCAACACTCATGTGCAGACACATGCCTAGTAGTGTGGTATTGATCATCGAGTGTTCATACAAGTGTGTGCTTGCAGAAAAATTCACTCAAGATCAACCTGTTCTAATCTCACCCAATACGACGATTGCGCTGCCGCAGGGCTGCTAGCAGCTGTTCTTTGTGAGTGTCTGCACATGTTGCCGTAAAATTGCCCCTTTTCCTGAGTTTTGTTCCCTTCGCCATTTCAGGGGACGACGGGAAACAGAAAAAGACAGTGCCAGTCCTCTCCTCACGGGGAGGTCGACTGTGCCTGAGTCTAAAAGCCAAAGAGGACCTCAGCAGGGATGCTAATGGGCCTCAGTGACAGGTTTGTGTGTAGGTGTGAATGTGTGCATGAAAAAGAGGAGAAAACACACACAGAGAGAGGCACTGCATGTGCTATAATCTTAGAAAGGCTCAGGGTTGTTCATGGTCTAGTAATCATAATGCTGTGGTGCATTTACATCTTAAGCCAGTCATTTCTACGTCACACTCTGTGCACTGCTGCTTGTTAAGGTACAGTACACTCTTCAAAAAGACTTGTGGGGTATTCACAGAGACTACCAGTGTAATGGGGTTTAAATGTAATGGGTAAAAAGGTTGCTCCCATCAAATTAGCCCTCTGTTCATTCCCACTTAGAACCGTGCTTCTTTCCATCAGCTACTTTTGCCTCTCACTGCAACCACAGGCTCCACGTAACTCTGTCCACTCGTGCCAGTCAGCAATGACTATCGACATATTCCAAGCTTTAAATGTGCATCAATCAGTTATTAACTTCGACCCACAATTCCAGTTGGGGAAAAACAAAATTAAATGACATTAAACTCAACCACATAAGGACAGCACGTCTTACAAGAAGTTATGGACCTCTCAGAAAGGGCGCGGTGGGCACTGTGTTCCACTCTTGAACTCATTCATGTCTGTGCGTTGCGTGCCGCAAGAATACTTGGCGCCGACCTGAGTGTAGTGCAAGGACATACAGTATGTGCCCTCCCTGCATCATGTACTTAAGTTGCTAAATGTTTAACTTGTGATTACAATTCAGTGTATCCAACTGCAGATAAACAGACCAGTCCACAAGAAAAGATAAAGAATGGGGAAGCTGATTTTTGTGACTTCCTTATGCTGGGCAATACGAGTAACACATACAGTAGTGTGACAAAAGAGGAAAGCTTAGTGCGGAAATAAATTATCAATAACCTGTGCTTGAAATATGTATTCAAAAGTAATAGAAAGATGTATGTTTTCTTTGTGAAAATATAGATGCAAATATGAGCCCCACAACACAGCAATGATTTGGTGATCTGTTGCCCTAGCTGCTGATAACTTCAAATGGTGCCATGGTGCTTTTCTTCCCATTAGGTTGCCAAACAGTGTCCGACTTAGAATCCAATACAACTGAAAATAGTCCTCATCTTCTTAGCTATGGCTAATCTCCCCCTCATCAATACAACTAATGCCATAGCTTTTTTATGACAAGGAGAAAGATATGGTGTGCACCTAAGTCCACAACTGAACAACAACAACAACAACAACAACAAAAAGAACAATTAAAGCTGCAAGCAGCGATGAAGAGGCCCTCGCACCCTTGTCCACGTTCAGGCTGCAGTGGAAGCGCTTGTATGACTTGCATGTAGCTGTCTTCAGGCCTGGACATTTAGCGGATGACACCACCCACGACTCTCTATGTCAAACCATTAAAAAGTTATGGCAAAAAAAGTAGGAACTATCAGATATCGACCAATCAGAAGAAGGGGCGGAGCTAATTTGCACCAATTATGTTCAAGGACTCAAAACCGAGTCCGATGACACCACCCACGAGTCTTTATAGGCACTTTTCCACTAGTCTCGGCTCAGCCCGGCTCGGCTCGACGCGGCTCCACCCGTGTGTTTTCGCACAGCCAGGGGAGAAGTGGGGGGGTTGGGGTGAAGCTGCTGTGACGTACTCGATTGTGCAACACCTTTGTTCATGTCGGCACTGATGAGAAATCAGCTGGAGCCGCGAGCGGCTGAGAAAAAAACAGCCCGTCTACATCCCTTTTTTAATTTTCTCGACAGCCACCAGGTTTATGAACATCTGCGCCTCATAGTTGGATCACCAAACAGACGTTTGTGCTGTATAATAAAATCGCTGCGAGCCGCGAGTCGCCTCGCGCTGACTCCCGCTTCCTGATTCAAACGTCTGCCGGCCCCGCCCCCCGACCAATCAGAGGCGTGGAGGGTGGTGACGGCCCCGCCCCCCGACCAATCGGTGACGAGGAGGGTGGTGACCTCAGAAATAGTCCCGGCTCAGCACGCTCAGAACCTCGCTCGAATGGTTACAGAAAAAAGTATCGGCTTGGAGCAGCTCTACCCGTCTCAGCCCTAATGCAAAAGCGCAAAACGGGTAGAACCGAGCTGAGGTGGTACTAGTGGAAAAGGGCCATATGTCAAACCATTCAAAAGTTATTGCAGAAAATAGGAACTATCACATATCGACCAATCAGATGAAGGGGCGGGGCTAATTTGCACCAATTATGGTCAAGGACTCAAAACCATGTCCGATGACACCACCCACGAGTCTTTATGTCAAACCATTCAAAAGTTATTTCAGAAAATAGGAACTATCACATATTGACCAATCAGATGAAGGGGGGGCGCACTTTTTGGCGTCTATCGTCGTCATGGTAACGCTTTTGAATGAGAAAAGTAATGCGCATATTCGCAGGATCGAGAAGCACATTTTGATGTAAAACCTAATAAAGGTTGAATTCATGCGTAATGTTTGTATTTTAATCATACACTTCCATATCTGGTTAAATGCCACAGCTATATGAATCCTTATTGTGTATTCCTGACCACATTTCATCCCGACATCAAAATGTCCAAAAACTTGTATCGCTTTACTGTCTACATCGTCTTCCTAGAGGCTAGTGTGAAATGAATATTGCGAAAAAAGCAAGACCTTTACGATAAAATTATTTAGGAATCTTGGATTAAAAAAATAAATAAATACAATGTTTTACCACAGGCTAAAAGTGTTTAATTGTGTACTTTGTGGCAAAAGTAAATGCATCATTGTGCACAAAGAATGATGCCATTGATTGCATTTCTGCTTGCTGTAGATATTTTCTTCTGTGGATTGCGGCTACACTTATTGTGTAATTTCTCTTTGAGCCCCTTGGTTATAAGAGGTATTCTACATGATCTGCTCTGATCTATATCCAGGGCCAAACCCTGAACTTTCATATGGGGATTATGTGCTCTAGAGTCAGGGTAATTTGATATTCATTGATTGAGTCAAGAGCCAATCTAAAATTGAGGAATTGTAGTTATTGCTATTGATTTTAATAACTAGGCTGTTACAGTTCATTCAGTGCAGGTCTGGTCAATGCATAAAGTGAACTTTTCCCTTTTCTGAGAGAAAAAAAAGTGCTTGATCTTGTAGCCTTTTTATTATTTTGAAATGTGGTGTGATAGTTTGGCTCTCTGTGGTATGACAGCAGATGATGGGAATCATCAACTTTAGTGCAAACATTTGGTCAAAGATTGACACCTCTGCAGTAACACAAAGAGTTTAGCCTCTGAATTTTATTTTATTTTTCGCTGTAATATTTTTTTCAGACCTTTCAATAACACCACAAGCCTTTTAATCTAGTTTGATCCATGGAGACATTCCCTCACAGTTTCTCCTGATCCGTTAAATAACTGGTTTCAGTCTCTCTTGCGTTACTTTATGAAACTGATGGCAGACAACATTCTAGGAACCTTTAATACTGCACAATGGTGACTTTATTCAAGCAATAGCAATGTTACTTAAGGTTAATGTAGCTTTTCAATAAATACCCATTTTTACGGCATAAGCTAATGCAGTCATTGAGAAGTGTTCAACCCGATAACTCTGTAAAATGCTTTCCACTGGCTACTCTATAATTTAAAACAGAATAAACTGTCATTTCCATTAATCAGTTTAGTGTAAGTTTAGTGTAAGCAAAGGGACTTTGGGAAGACAATGAGGTGTAGCCTGAATGCTTGTTGGTAACACTGAAGTTAGTGTGGACTTTATTTTAATTTATGGCACTGCAGAAAACATAACAGGCTCAAACAGGCAGAGGGGAGAAAAGAAATCATGAGGAGTCACAATACAACATGGCAATTATTTGTTTGTAAGAATATGATGAGCAGTCATGATAATTAATTAACATTTCTTATTCTTATTTACAGGCATTTCTTTCTTTCTTTCTTTCTTTCTTTCTTTCTTTCTTTCTTTCTTTCTTTCTTTCTTTCTTTCTTTCTTTCTTTCTTTCTTTCTTTCTTTCTTTCTTTCTTTCTTTCTCCTCAGCAAAAAGGGATTTTTCACATTAGATGGGATGTGCACAGCACTCCCTACAGGGGCTGAGGCACAGAGCAGGAGAGAAGGGCGCAGACATGCAATACAGGCCCATGGCTGGCCACAGTTGCTAGGTGACCAAAAAAAACTTTCCAGGAAGTGGTTAGCAGATATAAACTAGTTAGGGCCCGAGCACTTACAGTGCGAAGGCCCTATTGTATCTGTAGGAATTTTCCTTGTTTTTTTTTTTTTTTCCTTCTTCCGACGAAAAGAGGGCCCCAAAAGTCACCAAATTTTGCACGTGAGCCAGGCCTGGCGAAAAATTTGATATTTAATGGTTTGCATTAATGGGCTTGCCCTAATGGCTCAACAGCGCCCCCTTGAAAACTTTGTGCCTCAAGCCCCACAATACGGTTTGACGTACATGCACGAAAATCGGTACACACCTGTATCATGTCGCAACTTAAAGATAAATCTCTTGGCGCCATGACCGAAACGAACAGGAAGTCAGCCATTTTGAATTAAAAGTGTAATTTTGGCACAATTTATGCGATTTCTTCAGCCACTTCTTCGCCCGAACCGTAACGTGCACCCAGGTGTGTTATACATCAAAATGTGCGTCTCGATCCTGCGACAATGGGCATTACTTTTCTCAGTCAGAAGCGTTACCGTAGTGGCGATAGACGCCAAAAAGACTCGTGGGTGGTGTCATCGGACTCGGTTTTGAGTACTCAACCTTCATTGGCCTGAATTAGCCCCGCCCCTTCATCTGATTGGTCGATATTTCATAGATCCTATTTTCTGCCATAACTTTTGAATGGTATGACATACAGAGTCGTGGGTGGTGTCATCTGACTCGGTTTTGACTCCTTCGCCTTAATTGGTGCAAATTAGCCCCGCCCCTTCATCTGATTGGTCGATTTGTGATAGTTCCTATTTTCTGCAATAACTTTTGAATGGTTTGACATAAAGACTCGTGGGTGGTGTCATCAGTCATGGTTTTGAGTCCTTGAACATAATTGTTGCAAATTAGCCCCGCCCCTTCCTCTGATTGGTCGATATCTGATAGTTCCTACTTTCTGCCATAACTTTTGAATGGTTTGATATAGAGAGTCGTGGGTGGTGTCATCCGCTAAATGTCCAGGCCTGAATTTACATGCAAGTCATACAAGCGCTTCCACTGCAGCCTGAACGTGCACAAGGGTGCGAGGGCCCGTTCATCGCTGCTTGCAGCTTTAATTTCAGTTGTACCTGCACTTGCTGCAAAGGACCGAAATAAACTCACACTCATGCCTGGATCCAGAAGGCCTGTGGTCTGACTGTGGTGCGTTTTGCCATGTTTTGTTGGTAGCCTTGCATGAAAGAAAGAAAAACCCACAATGATCACTTAAATACCCTGAAATTGATAAAATGTTAAAATCAATTATTTATTGAAAATAGACATTGCTTTTTTAATTATGGTTCAACAAAATGATTAAAACTAAAACTGAAACAGGTGTTGCCCCTTAAAAAGGAATTAAAATAATGTGACCATAGTGACATGTTTTCGTAGAGGTTCCTGTTATTAGCATCACAAATAGTTCAAGGTGAACTTCAGTCGTGCAGTGAGTAAGTAAGCTTGGCTAAAGGGTGAAAAGTCATCACTCAGCTGTCTGGTGTTATGGTGTTCACCACACTGAATGTGGACCAGAAATAGTAAAGGACAGTGCTGCCTGAGGAGATTAGACTATTACAGCCAAACATTTAAAGATAAGTAAAAGACCATCTCCAAGCAGATTGATGTTCCTGTGACCACAGTTGGAAATATCATTCAGAAGATTCACATCCATGGGACTGTAGCCAACCTATGTGGATGTGGCTGCAAGAAGAACATTTATGACAAATTGAAGAGACTGATAAGACAAATGGTAACCAAATAGCACAGAACAACTTCCAAAGAGATTCAAGGTGAACTTCAAGATCAATGTACATCAGTGTCAGATCACACCATCCATCACTGTTTGGGCCAAAGTGAATGACTGAGGAGGACTCCACTGTTGAAAGCAAATGATAAAAAGAAGCCAAACAGGACTTTGTTGAAATCGAAATTGACAAACCACAAAGCTTCTAGAAGAATATTCTTTGGATGGATGAAACAAAACTGGAGTCACAAGAGTACTGTGTTCACATATGCAAAAAGGAAGCTATCAAAGAAAAGAAGACTGTTATTGGTTACTGTCAAACATGGAGGAGGCCCAATGATGTTCTTGAGCTGTTTTGCTGCATCTGGCACAAGGTGTGTTGCATCTGCGCAGGTACCACAGGATCTCAAGACTGTCAGAACATTCCAGCGACAAACTTGCTTCCCAGTATCAGAAAGCTTTGTTTCAGTCACAGGTCATGGGTCCTACAACAAGATAATGACGCAAAACATACAACTAAACCCAGCCGAGAATGACTTAGCACAAAACAATGGACTATTCTGAAGTGTCCTCCTATGAGTCCTGAACTAAATCCTATGGAACATCTGTTGCAAACGCTGAAACGTGCAATCTGCAGAAAAAACCTGTCAAACCTGAGACAGCTGGCGCAGTTTGTACATACCAAAATACCCATCTACAGGTGAAGAATTGTCATGTAGACTTACAGAAATTATTAAATTGCAGTGACTGCCTGAAAGGCTGTGCAACAAAATATTAAGTTGAGGAAACCAACTAATTTTATTTTCCTTATTTATTTTTAATGATTCTGTTGAACCTCAGTTCAAAAGCAATGTTTCATTTTCATCAGTCAGATTTTAGTAAATTATTATTTTTGAATTTTTCATTTGCAAGTAATTTCAGTGATCATTGTGAGTTTTTCTTTCTTTAATGAAGGGGTACCAACACATTTGCCCTCATCTGAGTATAGCCACAGATCTTCTTCCTCACTTTTGGAAGTGTTTTTGACTAGAAAACAAGGTTTATTTATTGAAGAGAAAGCTAGAAATTCCCTTTCTCTAAAATAAACTTATACGCAGAAAATGAAGTGAAAGAAATAGGAAAGTAAAAAGGCGAGGCAATTTGTTTAGGACATGGATAAACTGCTGTACCTTCACTTAACAAATAGTTGTTTGCTTTGCCATACGTTTGATGTAAATACAAGACAATGAAAGACCATCATATTGTTGTCATTGTACCTTATATCAATTATTTTTATCTTCTACAACGGTTCAAAAGTGTCTGTTTTTCGTTTAACATCCTTTTTACCCACAATGAAGATCAGTGTTATTACGTTGAATACTTTAATATTAATAATTAGTATAATCAAACAAAAGCGAGTGAAAAGGGGTTTAAAGATGGTTCAACAAAGAGAAAATAGACTTTTTTTTTCTTTATCCCCCCACTAATTGATGCTGAACATGAAGGACAGTAATCAAAGAACAAAAGGGGGTCCTAATTGCTTGTCATGTCCAGTACATCAACATTTGTAAATGAATAAATATAAGAACAGTGTCTGCCCTAATAAGACTAGTCATACCAGATGCTTTAATAATTGGGAGGGGATGACTAAACATATTCAGGATGTATGGTTTACGAAGTTGTATGAACACTGATTGATTTTTTTTTTTTGTGCATAATGTGACCTTTTTATTGCTGTAGTTCCAATAATCTGTTAAATACAAGGAGGAAAAGGAATAATTAATTTCTCTGCTGTTAAATCCTCTTGTTTCCCAGGAAACAATCCTCTTCCTGAGAACCCCGTGTTTAATCAAGTCTTTGAGAATGGAGACTATTTGAATTATAATTTAGGATTAACAAAACATGTTCCTTTTCAAGATAATTGTTCATTCAGCCTTTGGAATCTAAGACATGTGTCAATGTGTGAGTGTGATTGTGTCCCTTTGTGTGTCTAAAATGCTCTAAGCATCGAGGTTCTTATAGATAAATGTCCAGTTGACATTGACTTACGTTTGGAAAAAATGCTCCCTGACACTTTTCTTTCTGCAAAAACCCAAGGGGAACCTGGGGGGGACTCGAAGTGTTCCGCCACAGGAAATATATTATTGAGGGTCTCAAGCTCCGGTTTAGGGGATTTACTGTACCCTCACACACCTACATGTTTGCATGGGAGAGAGATCCTGCTCACGACAAACCCTCTGAACTGTGCTGTGAACATATTGCTCATGCTGTCATTGTTGAAATACAGCAGTGACAGAGCGACTTAGTGTGACAACGGCTGACTGAAGGCTGGCCACAGGCAAATATGTCACAGCTAGTTTAGGCTTCACATCACAGCCCTGTACAATCTTTAGAATAGCTTGTATGATTCAACTAAAGATGCTTACTGTTTACAACAACAGGCATACTTGGAAGGGCCCCAGACTTAAATGGATGAAAAGCAATAGGTTGATATTGCAGCTTGACAGCATCCATAAACCAAACCTGCACTTAGACCTTACTGATTGGAGAAACAGGATTGAGCCTTCAGTTTGGCTGGCTCGTCTACAGAGGAAGCACAGACAGGGTGTTCAATGAAGGAATTTTATTATAATCACATTCAGAACAAGATAGCCACTTCCGAGTTATTGTGATGTCAGTGGGAAATAGTGTCTCCTGCTGTCCAAATTTGAATTTCCTTAGAACCCCCCCCACTCCACACACACACACACACACACACACACACACACACACACTGCATCACTTCACGAGACCCCAAACATTGACAAAGTCCCTTTTTAGTGCTGCCTGTTGGCACTGTAACTCCGGGCTAACGAAGTCACACGCGGGCAGAATATTAATAACAGCAAGCCAATCACGGAGCAGCATGGGGGAAAGTTATTTGCATATGAGAGGTGAGAGAGTCCATCCAGTACACTGCCTTCATACATCCCTGGGATGTGCTTTTGTGTGCACGCACGTAAAAGTATAGGGAAAACAAAGGAAAAAAGGGCTGGCAATAATGTGCTTTGTATAATCAACTGCCAATTGACATTTAATAATAAAAAAGGGACCAACCTGAGTCTCCTTAAATCGGTTAAAAAGAGATTACCACAGTGGTAGTAAACCCTTGTATGACTCTCCACACTTTTACAACATGAATGGGACACACTTTGGGCATTCATACATTCATTTGGAGTCTTGCATTATGCAGCGCTACAGTCACTGCATGAGACTGAATCATTTAATATGCATTTTACAGACATGGTGAAGAAGCAACACATTGGTTTATAGAAACATGCAGATGAATGTGTGCAAATGAAGGTCAACCAGTCTGCAAACAGCAGGAGGTCTGTCTAGAAAAATGCTCTGTTTGGTATAGAAAGTAAGGATAAGCATCTTCACTCCATCCTCAAAAAATAACTCGCTGCACCAAAGAGACATACACATGCAGATGTGAAAAGAAAGGTAAATAAATAGCACAACCTGTTGAGGAGCAATTTTCTGGGAGGCAGAAGTTGGTGACATTATTAATTTATTGTCACCGAGGTGTGCTGCATCATAATCACAGTTTTCAGTGGTCCTCACAGCCTGAATAATTCACGTTATAAAGAATCCTGTGGCAGCCTTTATTTATTTATATTTGTTTATACAGTATTTATCGAAAGCAATTGTACGAGTTGAATTTTAGCAACAACCCCTGTTGTGGTGTAATGCTTCACAGTGACTGATCTACTGAGTTTAAATATGGGGGGGTGGGGGGAGGGTCTTCCTATCTGCTCATTGTCTCATTTATCTTTCTGTGTTTTTCACCTAACGTGCAGATTCCCTCTGAGTGAGAGACATGGGATTAGGGAATGACCCATTCACTGGTTGTTTGTTTCCCAACTACCAAACACCTACTGTGTTCGCGGCAGAGTGAAATCAATAAAATCCATCGATATGGGATGTTTCTGTTAGGAGCTGTTTGTCAAACATGTGGCATTTGTTTTTTTATGATGGATTTAATAAACAAAAAAGTGTCAGGTAGACTATTGGTCGCTATTAACAGACAGATGCTCTGCTCTGTTTTGCCAACATTTTAATATCTCTTATTTAATCTCATTATATTCACATTGCACAAGTTATAATTGCTGCACTAAATATGCTCAAATAATAAAAAAATCAAAATAATAATTTTATAATAGTCCATCTAAAAATGGCATTCCTTATTCAAAACTTCAATTTGTCGTGAGCAGAATTTACATTTTTATGGATATACCAGTGGTTTTAAAACTGTCAGGAGTGGTATACACCAAATAAAAATGGTACCTTCTCCCAAACCAGATTTGTACTTCTTTTCATTTTAGTTGAGTTTTTAATCATTTTAAAACTATGTTCGACAACATTGATAGCATGCCCGTCGGGGAGAATTCATCCTGTTCACCCAAAAAGAAGCAGAGAGATAAATGCAAAAGAGATGGTGTCAGTTTGACACGTCCTTAAGTTTTCTAATTCCTGAAAAGAAGTCTGTTTATAATCAGATGAAAATATCATGTTGGCATTTAAATAAGAGTAATTTTTTTTACGTGAACGTCATAGTTTAATAACACAATAGTCTGAGCCATAGAAAGTCACGTCTTTTTAAATTAAATATGTAGTAACATTTTCAGCTACATCAGTTGAATATCAGTGTTTGGATAATTAACGTGGCCATCTAAGCGAGTCACCAGCCCTCTGAAAGCTTTATTTTTGTGCAGCAACTAAAACATGCTTTGCCTTTATGGGACATTCTAAATAAGTATGGCAAGTAGCTGGCCTGAAGCCTATCCTGCCATCTGAAAATAAATGCATGTTTATCATTTGCTTTTTCTTTTATAGTTCCTGAATGTGTTGTGTCAAATCACTGAGTAGGTTCAGCCCACAGTGTGGGAATCGGTATATCCTAGTGTGAGTCAACTCTCCTCAGGCTGTTGGTCGATGGTGCTGACTGAGCCAGGACAGCTAATAAATCACCTACCGCTGTCCTAAAATGGCGGGGCTGTGATTGGGGAGGGAAGGGAGCTATGAGTGAGGGTTAATGAATACAGGCCACATCGATCTGCTTCCACTGGTCCGCTCTCTTACACCATCCACTTCTCTGTTCTCAGGCCAAATGCTGCTCCAGCACTTTGCTGACCTGCCACACTAAGCACAGGCTGAGTAGTGAAAGATCCACGCGGGCCAGGAGACATCAGGCAGGAGCTAAGGCAAAGTAATGGCTCGTGCTAGCAACCAATTAGACCCATCGGTTCTAAGTACGGAGTGGAGTGAAGCTGCATTGGTCAAAGAGTCACACACAGTAACTAAGTAGCCGATAATGCTCCACCCCATGAAGTCGCAGCTGGAGAGCTAATAGACGTAGCAGAAATCTGTAATTAAAAGTTAAGCGGTAGCACTAGCTTTAGCCGCTTGTAGATGCTTGATTCATTTCAGTCTATCAAGCGTCTCGACCTTAATACCCTATGTGTTTTTGGCTGAGACCACAGGGTCATCTCACAAGGTCAATCTCTGGCCTTTAACTTTTGCAAGAAGAACAACTGCTACCAGTCACTGTGTTTCATCGCACAGCAGTCAACAGTAAACGTGAACAGTGCCAGACATGGTAATTGGTGGGATGTGTGAGTTACAGACCGTGAAGCGACAGCGTCACCACAGATGACTTGAAGCAATCCTGAAGACATCTTGAGTCATAACTTAAGGAGAGGTCAGAATGTGCAGGCTAATTTGGCCTTGCATGAACATGTCTACCCAGACAGGCACATACATTTATTTTGAGTCTTTACATTCAACAGATTCTGCTTCCTGCACCATCCAATTTCCCTAAAAACCCTGTCTCAGTTTTGAAAGAAAACAAAGTTACTGTTTAGTCTTTCAAATATTTAACAATATTTCACACATTACCACGACCACCACTATAGTATGATATCGAACTCACATTTTCAGTTATTGTACTGTATGTTTGAACTTTCTTGAGGACTGAGTTTTGTCTGTTTGAATTTTTTCTTTAGTTACACACGGGACCTAAAGTACATATTTATCAATGCAGTAGTCAAAGTTTGATAAATGCTAAAAGAGTGAATGTGTTAGGATGAACATGTAATTCGGGGACTCCTTAAAGTCTACTAAATACAAAACAATCGGGTGGAAAAACATGAAATATAGTACTCAAGGTAACAGAGATACTCTCTCTGTGTACATTCAGTTCAATCTGGCTTTGTTCGGCATGGCTATATTTATATATATCATATGATCACCATATGCTTCGGTTGTTTAGGGGAACTGCTGCAATGAAGCATTTGCATGAGTTGAGCTCCTCTTCATGCTACTCTGAGCCCCTCTAAAATTGTTTCCATGACTTCGAGTTTTTTCATTGTAAGTGGCCCTCATTCTCTGCTGCAGTTTTTCTTTCTCTACCCTGAGAGAGAAATAAACAGTTTTTTTCTGCAGCATGTTTCTCATAATGTTCAACTGATTTGTCAGGTAGTAAATTTGTTCTTGATCATATTCTGGTTGGTGGAGCAGAGGCCTGGGTTTCTTTTTGATCTGGTTGCTCATTTTCATTGCTGCGAGCTGTAGCTTGGAGCTGCTCATCCCTACCTTGACTGCAGTCAAGATAATCGTCGATAATGATCTCTTTAAAATAATTTTCATAATCATCATCCTCCACCATGTTGCCCCTTAGAAATGTAACAGCAGATCTTTCAGTTTGACTCATTATTCAGTTTTTTCCTTGTTTGTAAAAAACACTTTTTAATTATGCTTTATCTCAGGCAATATGACATTTGTTTCTAGTGAGGTTTGAAGCTAGCACTTTGCTTAACAGTGTGTCGCATAAACTTTATAGATATTTTCAAGTAGATGGGTGAATCACCCAGGGGCGTTTTTAGGATCCAAAGACGGCATTATTATTATTTTTTTGCTCTTTTTTATGATGAAAAACGCATAAATAACACATAAATAACACATAAATAATGCTTCAAACTGTGCAAATACATGTATTTTATTGACTGGATCTTTAATTAATCACCTGAATGAACTGATGCATGCCCTTTGCCTAACCTTAATCTAATTTAGACTATCACAGACAGTGGATATTTCAGGTGGTGGTGATCTCGCAGCTCGCAAAAAAAAGCCTTTTATAAGAAGTAAGGAGCATTTATGGGTACAAGTCGGGAACCGGCCTACCTTACATATTTCAAGGGTGCTGAGTAAAAAAAAAAACGGTACCCGAGTGAAATTTTTAGTTTTTTACCTTCTAATTTGCATATTAAAATGTCTGCCAAATTGCCCATCTTGCACAGTTATTGGACCATTTCCTCCTATTTTTTTTGTAAGTAGGCAATCAAGATGAGGAAATTAAGTTTCTAGATCGATAGTCAAGGGTCAAACAAGGATATAGTGGAGGCTCAGTGCCTTTTTTATGTATATATATATATATATATATATATATATATATATATGCAAAATACCAACTTTTAAGGTGAAATTAAGCATTATTTGTGTCATTTTTTAAGGCCGACATAAATATTAAAGTTACTCTGAAATTTTCCCTGTTGATATGACATATGATGTACACCATATTATATGATAACAAAGAAAAAAAGCCATTGCAAGTTGTCTGGGATTTCATGTTTTTTTTTTTTTTTTTTGCAAATTAGGCATTTGTTCTCTAAATTCTCTAAAAACCCAGGTAAATAGGGAAAAATATTCAAAAAGTGACCACCATGAAACGTACCAAGTTGAATATTTAGATCAGTACATAGCATGGTCAGTCCCATCGCTGAGGACCCTTTGCCTGAGTTGAATTAACAGCAAAGAGGATCGTAACAGTTTCACACGCTTTGGTACCTATAGCCACCTATAGCCACCTGCAGCCACCTGCAGCCACCTATAGCCACTTATAGCCACCTGCAGCCACCTGCAGCCCCCTATAGCCACTTATAGCCACCTGCAGCCACCTATAGCCACCTGCAGCCACCTATAGCCACTTATAGCCACCTGCAGCCACCTGCAGCCCCCTATAGCCACTTATAGCCACCTGCAGCCACCTATAGCCACCTGCAGCCACCTATAGCCAACTGCAGCCACCTACAGCCATCTATAGCCACCTGCAGCCACCTATAGCCAACTATAGCCACCTGCAGCCACCTATAGTCACCTATAACCACCTGCAGCCACCTACAGCCACCTGCAGCCACCTATAGCCACCTGCAGCCACCTATAGCCACCTGCAGCCACCTATAGCCACCTTCAGCCACCTATAGCCACCTTCAGCCACCTATAGCCACCTGCAGCCACCTATAGCCACCTGAACCCACTTATAGCCACCTGCAGCCACATATAGCCACCTGCAGCCACCTATAGCCACCTGCAGCCACCTGCAGCCACCTATAGTCACCTGCAGCCACCTATAGCCACCTGCAGCCACCTATAGCCACCTGCAGCCACCTATAGCCACCTGCAGCCACCTATAGTCACCTGCAGCCACCTACAGCCACCTGCAGCCACCTATAGCCACCTGCAGCCACCTATAGTCACCTGCAGCCACCTATAGCCACCTGCAGCCACCTATAGCCACCTGCAGCCACCTATAGCCACCTGCAGCCACCTATAGTCACCTGCAGCCACCTATAGCCACCTGCAGCCACCTATAGTCACCTGCAGCCACCTGCAGCCACATATAGCCACCTGCAGCCACCTATAGTCACCTGCAGCCACCTATAGCCACCTGCAGCCACCTATAGTCACCTGCAGCCACCTGCAGCCACCTATAGCCACCTGCAAACACCTATAGCCACCTGCAACCACCTATAGCCACCTGCAACCACCTATAGCCATCTGCAGCCACCTATAGCCACCTGCAGCCACTTGCAACCACCTATAGCCACCTGCAGCCACCTATAGCCACCTGCAGCCACCTATAGCCACCTGCAACCACCTATAGCCACCTGCAACCACCTGCAGCCACCTATAGCCACCTGCAGCCACCTATAGCCACCTGCAACCACCTATAGCCACCTGCAGCCACCTGCAACCACCTGCAGCCACCTGCAACCACCTGCAGCCACCTGCAACCACCTATAGCCACCTGCAGCCACCTACAGCCACCTGCAGCCGCCTATAGCCACCTATAGCCAAATGCCGAAAATCGGGGCTGTTATGCACTGCAATGTGTACATGTCAGAGTGATGACCAATGTCCTTGTTTAAATGTGGAGTTGTAGTCCTCAAGCTTACCAAGGCAATGGGTAACCAAAGAACGTGGAAAAGGACTGCAGAAAGAAATACTAATCAAAATGAAATTCCAAAGACAAATGGCACACAAGCAAACTAGAAAGGTATAAAAACAATTTACCAAAACAAGTGACCTATGGAACTTACAGAAGAAGACGGATGAAAGCAAAGCAATTCAGCTAGAAACATGAAAGAAAATATACAGAAACAAGATCTGATCTGTAGAACTGTTCAAGGGAAGTTTCATGTTTTTTTTTCCCTATTCACTTAAATTTTTCGATGTTTGAATTAAGAGCATTATGCTTTGTTTGCATAAAAAAATGAATTCTCAGACAACTTGCAATGGTGTTTTTCTTAATTATTATGTAATATGGAATACATCACATAGCATATACACACTGGGAACATTTAAGAGTGATATTGACTGAATATTTATGTCGGCCTTAACAATTACACAAATAATGCTTAATTTCACCTTAAAAGTTGGTATTTTGCATATATATATATATATATATACATAAAAAGGCACTGAGCCTCCACTATATCCTTGCTCTGACCCTAGACTATAGATCTAGACACTTAATTCATCATCTTTGAATGCCTACTTACAAAAAAACTTGGGGAAAACGGTCCAACGACCGAGCAAGACAGGCAGTTTGGCGGCCATTTTGATATGCAAATTAGAAGGTCAAAAACTCAAAATTTTGCTCGGGCACCGTTTTTTTTGGATTCAGCACCCTTGAAATATGTAAACTAGGCCGGTTCCCGACTTGTACCCATAAATGCTCCTTACATTCACTTTTTGGGTACATCCCGTCTAGTCTATAAGCCGATGTTCCCACCGCCTATGATAAATCCCGAGCGCCTAAGTCCTAAAAAAAAAAAAAAAGAATTTTTTTTTTTTTTTTTTTGGGTGTGTTTTAGGTTCAGGGCTAGAGGAAATACATTCGGGGCTCCAGCCTCGGAAGCCCATAGCTAAAAATGCCACTGGAATCACCTCTATATATCTATGTTATTTGATGTGATCATGACTTTGGAAGTTGCATCAACAGGATCCTTGGTGGTTCAGCAATTTCATGCAACGATTTATTTCACCTTGAAATCTTTGGGAATTTAGCAGACTGCAGAAACATTTACTTGCTGAAAGCCACAAATTTATATCTAAAAACTGGGCTACATTTCACTTGGATACTGTTGCTTGCACTACATATTCAGTATTTCTAATATATTTCAAACTAAAATGTTCCTGTAAATAAATTTGATTTTATATGAATTTTTACTATGCCTCAAGACAGTATGACTTTATACTAGAATATTCATCTGCTGCTTTTTTCTTTTTAAATCATGACATATTCAATGTCATTCTTTCTGAATAATTACTAGAAAAGTGTTTTATCACAGCAAAAAAGAAGAATATGCTTTATCTGTCAAGAAATATTCTCTCTAGTTTTAGATCCACTTCTTTCCAAAACCACCTGCAGTTTTCAAAGTCTCTTTGCCACTACTTGATTTGCGCTTCCCAACACAGATTCTAAATGAGATGTGTGCCTGAATGCCAGATTGTTGGTACTGTTCTCTGTTAAACATTTCAGCAAAACTTTAGCTGGATGTTTCACAACATTGTCTTTCATATCATACCACCTCCCAAAACAGCTGCTCCAGAACAGAGGGTTGCAGAAGAGAATGCCCTGCGCCCACATCCAGTGCCCATCACTAAGCATATCTGGTACCCAGTATTCCAAAAGAGGACAGGTAAAAGATGTTGTTGCGTCTGATGTAAACTAAAAAAGGCTTCTCTGTGGAGGTGATTAAAGAAATCCATCACTCCATGATTTCAGCACCAATGCAAACATAAAATACCAAATCTGGATTGAGAACAAGCACTTTGCACTTTGAACTTTGAACAGTTCAAATTGATGCGTAGAGGTTTAGTGCTCACATGCAACATCACTTAAATGTTTGGACACATTTCTTTCTTAAAATTGACTTCAGTCTGTCCAACCCTTTGATTGTTACTACCTCTGGGTTGTGTGGCTTTTCTCTGGTAGGAGCACTGGGTGATAAAATGGGGGAAAAAACCGGGATAAAAAATATTAAAAAAAAACAAAAAAACCCAACAATAGGGTTACCACAGAGGCAGAAATGTCAGAACTGGGGACATGTAAGTGGTAAGTAGTTCAAGTGCACATGGCTGTATTTTCTTGCTATTGAAGAGGTTTTACTTTCCATCCAAAGGTTAACCCTAACCACTTTAGATTGATAGGGTATTTCCTCCACTCTTCATTGTTTGCCTGGTCAGCATGTGAGACATTTTTTGTCTATAAGATAAGATAAGATAAGATAAGATAAGATAAGATATCCTTTATGTTCTCCCTCAGTGGGGAAACTTATTTTTGTTGGCAGCAGTACACTTAGCACACACATGCAGGGGAGGGGTAAAAAGACTAAAAAGTCAGAAATAAAAAATGTATAAAAAATACAAAAAAAAAATATATATAATATGTATAATCACAGAAATATGAACAGTATATACAGTTGGTTGAAAGAAAGAAACAGTGCAAAAAAAAGCAGGTGGAGTGTTGTGAGGTAGACTGGCAGATTGGCAGATATTGCACATCTTGTATTATTGCACATCTTATGTTATTGCACGTATTATCGTCATATTATTGTCCGTTTGCTACTGTGATCAGGCCTGGTTATACAGTCTGATAGCAGTGGGGAGGAAGGACCTGCGATGCCTCTCGGTGGTGCATCGTGGGTGACGAAGCCGGTCACTGATGGAGCTCTCCAGGGCTCTGACAGTCTCATGAAGGGGGTGGGAGACATTGTCCATGATGGAGGACAGCTTAGCCACCATCCTCCTCTCTCCCACCACCTCCACCCGGTCCAGACTGCAGCCCAGGACAGAGCCGGCTTTCCTCACCACCTTGTCCAGTCTCTTCCTCTCTGCTGCAGTGATGCTGCTGCTCCAGCAGACCACCCCGTAGAAGATGGCCGACGCCACCACAGAGTCGTAAAAGGTCCTCAGGAGGCCGTCCCTCACTCCGAAGGACCTCAGTCTGCGCAGCAGGTGGAGTCGGCTTTGGCCCTTTTTGTAGAAAGCCTGAGTGTTTACAGTCCAGTCCAGTTTTTTGTTGAGGTGAACACCCAGGTACCTACAAGTGTCCACGATCTCTATGTCCGTTCCCTGAATGTTCACTGGCGAGGGGGGGACTTTGCGCTGGCGGAAGTCCGCCACCAGCTCCTTTGATTTTCCAGAGTTAATCTGGAGGCGGTTCCGCTGGCACCAGTCCATGAATCTGTGATTCAGTTCTCGGTACTCCCTCTCGTCTCCGTTGATGATGAGACCGACGATGGCGGAATCGTCCGAGAACTTCTGGAGGTGGCAGGTTGATGTGTGGTGGGTGAAGTCGGCTGTGTACACGGTGAAGAGGAGGGGGGCCAGGACGGTCCCCTGTGGAGCTCCGGTGCTGCAGACCACCGTGTCAGACACACAGCCTCCTGTCCTCACAAACTGTGGTCTGTTTGTGAGGAAGTCCAGGACCCATGATGTCAGCTGCTGGCAGACTCCAGCATGGTGCAGTTTGTTCCCCAGCAGTTCTGGCTGGATGGTGTTGTAGGCACTGGAGAAATCATAAAACATGATCCTCACAGTGCTTCCAGCCCGCTCCAGGTGGGCCAGGGACCGCTGCATCAGGAAGATGACGGCGTCCTCAACCCTGATGCTCGGCCGGTAGGCGAACTGCAGCGGGTCAGCGGAGCAGCTCACCAGGGGGCGCAGGTGGTGGAGGACCAGCCTCTCCAGGGTCTTCACCAGGTGGGATGTTAGGGCCACCGGCCGGTAGTGGCTGAAGTCGCTGGGGAGAGATGACTTGGGCACCGGTACCACGCAGGACGTCTTCCACAGCTGTGTGAATGGCTGTGATGGAGGTGATGTATTGGTGAAACCTATGCCCCCTCCTCTGATAGGCTATTCACAAAGTGAACCTGTATTAGTGGGAAAAAGAAGAATTCGGTGCTGTCTATACCAGAGTGCCCATTTGAGGACTTTTTGGAAGCGTTCCTGATTGGCCACTTAACAGTTGGCCAGTGGGCTGTCCAGTGCTATTTGGACGGATCTCCAAAAGAGAGGAAAGTGAAATATGAAATACAAGTGGAAAAACAAATCCAGCAAGGTTTCAAAATGAAGATTCAAAAGGTTTATTTTCTTCAGATCAGCACTTACAAGGTTTCAGCATTTGGTCACAAACTACTACATGAAAACAAATACAAAACAACTTATAATTAAAATGTTTTTCAGCATTTCAAGAGTGTCAAAAGTCACTTTCAAATTTCCAAAACTATTTGTCAGATTTCCAACACATGTTTTTGTCACTGTAAGATTAATGGCATGGGTTTAATCTAATTTATTCATTTAAATTAAAATAGGTAATTTTTTTCAGGACTTCTCTTCTCTGAAGCTTATAAAATATTGTTTACACTCCACCTTTTTAAAGGAGATCAGATGATTTTTGTATAGAAAGTTAACAATCGTAAATCCTTATCCTGAACCCCATTTATTCAGGTTCAACCGTGACTGATATTTTGTTCTCCAGTAGCCTTAATGTAGACCATCATAAACAGACCAAGAAAAAAAGAGCAAGACAGGCATAAAGACAACAGGAGGAAATGCTATTTATTCAGTGTGCTAACTGACCTTTCCATGCTCACGCCCCTTGTAATAGCATTAACACCACAGCTACAACCATGACCATCAATTATCTGACCAACTCTGCCTGCTTCACCTTAACTAATTGTTGTTTCGCTCTCATCCTCTGCTCGACTCTTCCTCTTCCACACTCTACCTCTTGTAAAATTTCCCTCTTTTCCTTCTCTTTTCTCAGCCTCGGATATCAACATATTGTTTTTATTTTTCATTTTTCTGTTTTTGTTGTGTTCATTTTGGCATTCAAAAAGTCATTCTTTGATACATGAAACAAACCGAGATGTGGAATTCACTTATTCTGTTTGTTGTTCATACTGTGGTTTCACTTCTTCATGTCATAAACACAAAGGACCGACAAGGTTGTTGTTATAATAGAAGTGACCTTACTGGGAAAATGCTTTAAAATTGCTTTTGATAAACTTAAAATATTAAATAGTAATAATAACAGAACATAAAGTTGACTTTCTTCTTCAGTGATAAACACTTACCACACTGATACAAATATTGTGCTTGATCTACTTAAAAAAAAAAAAAAAAACGTTGCATGAGATTATTATGTAGATCAAGAAAGACTAGTCTTTGTATAAACTACTTAATTTTATGTATGTAAATAATACATTTTGCAAGTACAGACAACTTAATTGTTTTATGTTTACTTTATTTATCAAAATTAAGTTGACTTTACTTGCAAATGAATTTTGTACATACTAAAAATTAAGTCGTTTATACAAAGAATAGTCTTTCTTGATCTACATGAAAATCTCATGCGAAAAAGTCACCTTAATTTTTTTAAAGTAGATCAAACAAGATATTTTTTACTGTGGTGTTCTACTTAAACAATTAAAGCATGTTTCATCTAAACGTTGGTCAATCTGTCCAATAGATTAAAATTGTCAAAGGAAAAGTAAATACGACAAGATAATTTCTTGTTGTTTGTGTGTGAATGAAAAGATTGCCTGGGATTACATAAATACTGCTTGTTAAGGAAAAAATGCACAATGTCTTGTTTTTTGAACAAATGCAGATTAAGTTCAAAACTAGATGTATTCATGTAATTAAGCAACAAACATTTTTAATTGTTAATATATTTAAATAGATTATTAGATTTCTTAGATTTATTTTTTTCAGTGCACTGATATAGCTGTTTCAAATATACCCGTTAAAATAAAATAGACTGAAGATTGGTTGATGAAACAAATCTGTTTTGGTTAGGATAACATAAATCAGTAGATTTCCATAAAGCTTTTTATATGAGTTGCCAAAATTTTGATTGATGGTGTTAATTGCCCCCAAAGTGGTAAATGTATTGCACAATGCTTTACATCAACCAGAGCACATAAATCTTACTTTTCCTACGGTATATTGCATGTGCATGCACTTGTATAATCTGGAAAATTGTTCATAAAGCAGGTGACATCCCACCAAGGCTGTTAAAATATTCACAAAAGAATAAAACAATAAATAATGAAAAATTCAGTGTCAGAAAATTATTATGACCAAAGTAAGCTATTGATTTAACATTTTCTTTAGCGTTACTAATAATCACATATACTGTAGAAACAGTCATAGACCCCACGTGCTTCTTTCTACCGCTTCCTGCATCCTTTTAAACTTGACTTGTTATAGCCACATTCAACCAATGAGGACATGGTACATTAATTTTTCAATAACATGGTGTAAAATTTCCGTCATGTCCTTTTCACTTAAATAAATTGGAATGAAAATTATAGTTGAGGGGACTTTCTTTTTGTTTTCTTAATTTTTTGCATGTGAAGTGTTCTTTTTTTGGATGGATCCAAGCCCCATTATAATAAGCAGGAGGATGGATGGAGGAGGAAGAGGGGGAGAATGTGGTCATTAACCAAAGGCAGAGAGGGAAGCTCCTTCTACTGCATTCAAATGACGCTTAATCCAACACTATCAACACTCCTCTTCTCTCCTACTCCTCACCCATAATCCTTATCCCTCTTCTTCTTTAGCTTTCTATGACATTTCACAGAGGAGACTTATGTGCAGTGCTTTCCCTCATCTGTCTCCCTCATTCTTCTTCTATGTGCCTATTTATCTCATTTCTCTCTTCCTTCTATAGGCTTCTTTTCCCTGATTTCACCAAGGACATGGATATATATTTCCTCCTATGCGCCACCTCTCTCCCCCTTTATTGGTAACTCTTTTTCCCCCTCTATCTTTTCTATATTCCAGTCATCTTTTCCAGAGATAACTGTGCAAGCTCTTTCATATTTCTCATCCCTGAAGAGAAGACTGCCCAGCAAACACAGAGAAGCAGAGTCAGCATTTTAGTGCTCTGTGATGTCACACACACCCTGACCTAGCCCCCACCCCTCAAAACACTTGCACACACAATACATGTCACAAACCTGACAAAAGGAGACAAAAAAGAAAAGAATGAGTCCTTTATGGTAGCTCTGGACAAGAGAAGCACACTCTACTACGCCTTACAGGAGATGAGGAGGCACAGTACGATGCATCTTCACTGGAAAACTCTGGACTTGGAATCCAAAGTCTGATGTTTTGTTTCCGTATGACAATCGTGGGAATTTCTTAATTTTAACAGTTGGTTGTTGGGAGGTAGCTCCCAGACAGAAGGAAAGAGCGGGCTATCAGCACAGGTAAGTGTGTAAGTAAACAAAGTGGGCAAAGACCAGGACACTTGAGTAACTGAGACAGGAAGGAAAAGAAAAGGGGAGGTGAAGATAGTTACAGTGAAGACAGGGAAAAGGAGGGACGGGGAGGAGGGGGAAGTTGAATGTGTTAATACACAGGAACACTGCATCAAACCAATGCACTGCTCTGAGGCTGGCTGAGCAGCTGAGAGGAGTGCGTCAGCAGTACATTCACGTTCCCACTGAAGGACAAAGGGAGGGGGGCAGAGCGAGCATCTTAGCTGCCTGCAACACCGACACACATCGGAGGGGGGGAATAGGGAAAAGAGAGAGATTGGAGAATAAACAAGACGAGGAGATGAGGATTAATATGCTGCTCCTGCTGTTTCTGTGACGGTGGGCTGCCTGTTAGAGTGTTCGCCTGGCTTTCCACCTCTCTCACACACTCTCCTTCACACACTCTATCTTTCTCCTGCTCTTGATCTGTCAGTGGTTCTTTCTCTCCTTCTCTTTTAAGCTCTCGCTTTGCCTCTCTCTCTGTTCCACTCTGACTACTGCAGTAGTCCACCAGCCAGCCGCAAGTCTGACAGCCACACACATGGCTAACTGCCACAACTTACTCCCTCAGCCCTGGAGAAAAAACTAACTAATAAGCAAGCAGAGAAACACTACAGGATACCACCAAGGAGACAAACAGCAAGCGGAAAGAAGAAACCTCAACACCTTTCTCTGTGTACGGATACAGATACGAAACCCACTTCCACTCTCATCCTTCCAGCATCATCCTCTTGCTTCTTTCACATTGCAGAAGAGGAACTAGTGCTCTCTCTTTTTCTCTCTCTCTCCTCCGTCAGCCTTTTGCGAAGCTCCGACAGTGCAGCGTATCGCTTTCTCCACTCCCTCCCCCCCAAAGCGCGCCACCATCTCTCCCTCCACCCTCAACCCCCTTCCCCCCAGGAGGAATAGACGGATTACTGCTAACTGTGCACACGGCAGCTTGCAGCTGCTCTGACCAGGGCCAGCCCAACGTCAGGAGAAAGCAAGAAGAACATAGAGGAGGAGAGGAGAGGGGGATGACTGTGCCGGGAGTTCTTTAGCCTTTTTCTGCCTCTCAGTCTCTGTCATAACAGGGCTAATCAGCGACCGACAAGCCCTTGGCAAAGTCACAGTGAGGGAGGTCTCTCACCCAAACAGGCGACCAACCAACGAGCCAACACATGTACCAGGAGCTGACTGAACAGGGGATTTTTTTTTTGTTTGTTTTAAATTTATTTCCAGATAGTCACTTTTTCTCTCCCCCCTTCTGTTGCAATTAACTGCGTAATGGATCATTGTGATTTTTCCACAGTGGAGCTGAATTTTGGAGTCTGCAGCCTGGCAGGGGGTTGGTTATTGGAGGCAGAAGAGATCTAGGCACCGGCTAAGACTTTATGACCTTACCTATGGCTGTGAGTTTTTTCTAGGCTGCTCTCAGTCTATAATATCAGGAGCCATTTTGTACCTTTGGCTAATAAAGGGCCACATCACTTTTTTCCAAAAGACAGGACAAAAAATCTTCTTTCTCATGTCATTCTACGGAAAGGAATTATAAATACCCGTGATGGAAGACTGTTGCTTTTAAGATTTGCAAAGAGGCAACAAGGACCAATTTCAAACTAATGAGGTATGTCACAAATACTGTTACCAAACCTCTTTCTTACATTGCTGCTTTGCCTTTCTTCTGATGTTTCTCTTGTATTTATCTCTCTCATTCTGTGTCTTGTTTCTCCCTTCATTCCCTCACACACTCACACACACATACACACACAAAACATGTTGATGCAGCACCTTCCTGCACTGTCAATGGAACTTGGGAGCCTTGAGTTGCTCCAGCCAGGCTAGTGTGGTCTGTCCTTTGGTTTGTGCCGTCTCCCCCCACCATGCTGAATAATGAGCCCTCCACACCATGAGTCCTTTGGGCCAGGTTAGTGTGCAGCCTACCTGGAACACAGCCCTGCTTGCCGTGCTGTCCCTCATGGTGCCTGCTCTCAGTATGTGCCAGTCCACAGGCCCTGAGTTGGGCTCGGCTAACCCACAGAACTGTCCAGGTGTGTGCTCCTGCACTAACCAGCTCAGCAAGGTGGTATGTACCCGCAGAGGACTGATTCGGGTTCCCCCGAACATCCCAGCCAACACCAGATACCTGAACTTAATGGAGAACAGTATAGAGACCATACAAGCGGATACCTTCAGACAACTGCGTCATCTGGAGGTACTCCAGTTGGGTAGGAATGCTATCAGGCAGATTGAAGTGGGGGCCTTCAATGGTCTGACCAGTCTCAATACCCTGGAGCTGTTTGACAACAGACTGACAGTCATACCCAGTGGAGCTTTTGAGTATCTGTCAAAGTTAAGAGAACTTTGGCTTCGAAACAATCCAATTGAGAGCATCCCATCTTATGCCTTTAACCGTGTCCCCTCACTCATGAGACTGGACCTTGGAGAACTGAGAAAGTTGGAATACATCTCTGATGGGGCATTTGAGGGCCTTTATAACCTTAAATATCTGAATTTAGGCATGTGCAGTCTGAGGGAGTTTCCTAATCTGTCACCTCTAGTGGGACTAGAGGAGTTGGAAATATCAGAGAATGTTTTTCCTGAACTGAAGCCTTGGGCCTTTCGTGGGCTTAAGAATCTACGTAAATTGTGGATTATGAACTCTGCAATTACAACTATTGAGAGGAATGCATTTGATGACATCACAGCTTTGGTGGAGCTCAATCTAGCCCATAATAACTTGTCATCCCTCCCCCATAACCTCTTCACCCCTCTTCAGTACCTAGTGGAGCTACATCTACACCACAACCCTTGGCGCTGTGACTGTGACGTAGTTTGGCTCTCCTGGTGGCTCAGAGAATACATTCCCACAAATTCTACCTGCTGTGGACGCTGCCACACTCCAGTCCACATGAGAGGAAGATACTTGGTGGAAGTTGATCAAACAACGTTTCAGTGTTCAGCACCATTTATACTTGATGCTCCAAGAGATCTAAATATCTCAGCAGCAAGAGTGGCAGAACTGAAGTGTCGCACAGCTGCCATGAGCTCAGTCCGATGGCTTCTCCCCAATGGGACTGTGTTGACCCATGGCTCCGCTCACCCAAGGATATCTGTCCTTAATGATGGAACACTCAACTTCTCCAATGTTCTACCATCAGATACAGGGGTCTACACATGCATGGTGAGCAACATGGCAGGAAATTCCAATGCGTCAGCCTACCTAAATGTTAGCAATGCCGAACTCAACACATCAAATCTCTCTTACTTTACCACTGTAACAGTGGAAGTGTTGGATCCCACAGTAGAGGAGACCCCTAAACCCAAGCCCACTGTCCCTGCCTCGCCGTCAGTCTTTCAACCCGTCTTTATCTCTACGCCTACTGTGTTGTTTCAGAGCACTCAGACTCCAAGGCAGGTATCAATCCCCACTGCCAGAATCCCCAGTGGGCCAGCTGCAAGTCTGGATGAAGTGATGAAAACCACCAAAATCATCATTGGCTGTTTTGTAGCCGTTACGTTACTGGCGGCTGCCATGTTGATAGCATTCTATAAACTGCGCAAGAGGCACCAACAGAGGAGTACGGTGGCAGCAGCCAGGACAACAGAATTCATACACATGGAGGAACAAGTTCCTTCTGTTCCACCAACAACATCTGGATCTAGTGGCTCTGCTGACACGGGGATGGTACTACCAACAAGGGTGGAACACAACAGCAACGCCTTTAAGCCTGGGTACATGTCTTCTTCCTCCTCTTCCCGACAAGGGAGCTATGGAGCCCACTGGACCCAGAACAACTCTCTTCATCGCTCAGTCAGACATCATCACAGCCACATCAGCACCATTGCTGATCCCTACGTCATTAAGAC